>NW_005187469.1:1531440-1539708 GCF_000239375.1 Pundamilia nyererei | reverse complement strand
ACCTTTATTTTGGACGGTGGCCCAGAAAAGACCAGAAGAAGGCGAGAAATTGGTGAGATTGTAAATGTCTTCCTTGATCAAAACATGTTATTTTAACGCGTTTGGTGCTGCTGACTGTTTTAATTTAATACGATCATGGGACCTGTACTTGTATTTAAGTAAAAAACACTCACGTGAAGGTAAGAGAAGTTTAATGTTAGCACAGCCGTGTTTCCATCGGCTGTTAGCTAAGGTGTTAGCAGCTCTCATAACCTGCAGGTGACTTTTAGTGTCCGGGGTACAACACACTTTTATATGTTTTAGATATCAGTCTCAGAATTATTAGTTTAAAGTGGCATTTCTGAAGGTGACTGTGCCACAATGATTTTTATGCGATCCGAATCTAAATTCGGCTTTAGTGTCATTTATATTTATGATTACGTTTCATGCGTTTCACTGACGCAATGCACTTTAACCCACTTCTTCTTTTTTATTTTATTTTATTGTGGACAGCGGTAGATGAACCCAAACTGCTGACACGTCCCGTGTAATGTTAGTTCAGCACGTACAACTTGAGGCGCATACTGATTACTATGTAGGTATATTTATGTACAGTGAAATCTTTCATCCGGTACTCCAATGTTCAAATTCAAGCTGGAATTTGGCATTGTGGAAATCAATAAACGGGCATTTGCAGTGTTTTTTTTAGTAAAGGTTAATGTGTCTCTCATGTAAACTGATAAACTGCTAATGGCAAGCTAACGGAAGCTGTTTCTTGTGTCATCAGGGATCACAGGACAGGGGGGAACAATTAATTTTCCCAAGGGGCCACATGGGACTGGAGAATCACACCAATAACTTCATAAAGAGAAAGAATTAGTTATTGATATTAAGCAGAACTGAACTCAGCCTATTTGTAGAGTTACCTTTGCAGCAATCCCAGCTTCCCATGTGACCTCTTTTAGAAATGTAATTACTGTCTTTTACATGGGGGGGGGACACTAAAACCATTCTGCTAAGCGAATGACTTCTTTACAGTTTATTATAGGATGCTGAGTGGTTGTGTCCTACTCAATTCTGGTGAAACAGGCTTACTATGTGTTTTGCCTTGAGGTATTTGTGGGATTCATCCTTTTCAGCGTGCCATACCTGTTCAATTAGTAGCTGCCTTACTAATGCATGAATGTTTGAATTTCCACTGTAGAGTCACTCGTTTTCAGCGACCCAGACTTTAAGGAAGAAGACCCAAACTTCTTGTCCCGCAGTGAGCGCTATGACCAAGCCGTTAGAAAAAGTGCCCAAATGATCCTGAAGCTCAGAGAGTATGGTATTGCTGACCCAGAGGAGATCTACCACTATAAGAGGTATGTGGTAGAGGAATCAGCTCATAAAGCCAACTGTTAAAGTAAATGGGTTTGTTATTAAAGAACAGCCTGCAAATGTTTAAATCCACTCGTTTGTGTGTAGATGCTGTTCATTTGTAAAAGTAGAAGTGGGGAGGGGGGGCTTATCACACTCAGTGCATTTCAGCGTATACTCATAAAAAGGCTTAACGAAATGTTCTTATGAAGCAAATGATGTGAGGCTCAAAGGTGAAGTATCGTGTATGTGGTGTACGTTAATGTTACTACACCCCGACTGTACTTTGACAGTAATCAAATTATCCACCCACCTTCTCTGTCAGCTCGTGTGCGTTATGCAAAGCAACGAAAACCAATGTTTGTTCCCGAACAATAATCTCAAACAGTGTCACAGACCTTACATGAACGGCCCTAATATAGTTTTCTTAATTAACCTCCTAAGACCCGAACTCTTCCACGGCATGCATTTTTAATTTCTCTTTGGTATTTGGGCTGATTGGGACCTGATGAATGTAAAAACAAAGAATTACTAAAAAAAACATTTTTTACCACATTTTTGTTTCTGAGAAAAATGAGAGCCACTTATGAGGATATTTGTTTAAAATTTCGATAGAACAGTAGCAGTATAATGTCCTTGTAAGTGGATATCAGGCCCTTGTAGAGCAAATTTGAGTATTTTGGTCTAAATAACCCAAAATGTGATGTTCACATATGTGGACGCCAGGTCCTAGGAGGTTAAGAGCCCCCCTCCCCCCTCCAAATTGAACCCAATCAAGTAGATTTTTTTTTTTTAAAACCACTCTTGGCAACTAAGTCAACAACAAAAGCAGCTGGAGCAAAGTTCGCAAAAGATTAAAATTGTGTTAGAGGGCAGCAATCTGCCACGTATCGTGTGCTTTCTTCATGAGCTGTGTGCTTTTACTTAAACTCAATTCTTCAAAGCTCTACCATGCAGTGCAGCTTTACTTCCACTGTAAACTGCACATATTCATACAAATCCTTTGAGTTGTCAAGACACATGACCAGATTTATTAACAGTCAAAAATCCCCAAATGATCTGTAGCTCGTCACTGAGTTCTCACCCTGCATGTTTAGAGCTGAGCCCCACATTCTTCTGGTCCTCATATTACTGAAGACCATTGTCATATTTTGATGAGGAACAGTGAGCAGATGGGTTTGGAGTGTTTCAGGTTGAATGTCATATTTCTGCATGGAGATTGATCCACAATGAAAAGTGCAAAGAGCACAAGAGCAACTCTGTGCCTTTTTCTCAGAGGTGCATACACACAGAGCTCTGCAACATGACACGTTACCTGTTTATTTTAATTTTTAAATGTTTTAAAATTTCCCCACTACCACATAATGCATGCTGTACTGAAATGTCTGCCAAGATACAGCTTTTAATGGGGCTTTGGCTTGCAACATTGCATAACATACAGGGAAAAATGTTTCCACTTATTAAAAATGCAGATGGGTCAGGATCTGACTGTAAGCAAAGTTCTTTGTTCATTATCTACACAATCGCTGTAATAGTTTGTCATGTATTTCACTTGAGCTGTTGGATCTGTCTAGAGATCGTACAGATTTATCTGCACACAGTCCCCAGCAATTTCTAAGAGGGTTGCCCCATTTTAAAAAAACAAAAAACAAAACCAGATTTTACCAAGTTGCTCCACTTGGTAAAATCTGGCCAAACTGGTCACAGTCATTCTTGGATTTACTTATTTAAGACCCTTAGACACAACTTCATGATGCTGTGCTAAAATGCCTCAAATTCTCATCTTTTGAGAGTTTAATCTAAGTTATATTTTGGGGAAGACGAGACTATTTTGGGGTTGTTTTATTTTAGCAAAACTGGGAACTGTTGAACAGAGTGTCTCTCACTACTTGTATGTTTGACAGATCCAAACTTCTCACTATATAGGAAATAAACTTGATGTCATAAAATAATGCAGTCATCTAACATTAGAGTTGATGGTAAATCTGAGCTTGTATTCACCCAGTATGGTCAAAGGCAACATCCCAGAGGCTATGGGAATACATTTTGGGGTGTTCCTTCCAACCATGCACAGCCAGTGTGACTCTCAGCAAAAAAAGAAATGGTTGCCTCTGACAGAGTCCTTCCAGGTGGTGGGCACATATGCCCAAACTGAGATGGGTCACGGTCAGTCTTGGATTTAGCTTTTGACACAAATTAACTTAATTTTTGTGGAGTTCCTTAGACAAAACTTAATGATTCTGTGTTGAAACGCTTCAAATTTACAATTTTTATTTTTATTTTTCCCTAAAAAAGTTTAATAAATGATCTCTAAGGCCAGGCAAAATGCCATTTTAAGCAGGATGGGAAAAGTGTTTAACACCAAGAATACCTCTGATTTCTTGTATGTGTTTGACAGATCCAAACTTGATGTATGTAGAAAACTTCCAATTGGATGTAATCAAATTATCCGTGTCTAATATGTGAGTTAACATTGTCTGAACCACACTTGTGTACACTTCCCTTTACCCAGTATGGTCAAAGGCAACAATCAGGAGCCTTTGGGACTACACTTTGTCATGTTCATCCCATTCCTGCACAGCCAATGTGACCATCACCAAAAAAAGAAATGGTTGCCTTTGGCAGAGTCCTACCGGGTGATGGGCACGTATGCCCAAACTGAGATGGGTCACGGTCAGTCCTGGACTTGGCTTTGAACTTACTGAATGTTGATTAAGGCCCTTGGACAAAACTTTATCATCCTCTGCTGATAAATGATCAGGAGTCACATTTGAGCAAAAGAATAAAACCTTTAAAACCATAACTCTAATTTCTTGTATGTGTTTGACAGAAGCAAAATATTGAGAAAATCCAAAGTAGTTGCATGTGTGTCCTTATGATTGTGTTTGCAGTTTGCATGCTTTTCTAAACAACACGCTACATGTAGATCTATCCATGCTATTAGCGTAGCTTCAGTAGAAGTTCCCATTTAGACCCTAAATATTAAACTAGTTTTATGTCATCAACACTTTCCCATAAGCAGTTTCTAAGTCTACTTCCTTCCCACTAACTCTTTCATTCCCCTTTCTATCTTGATAATGCCCCAATTATGAAGCTTGTGTATATTTTGATTGCTCCCCTGATTTGCACTCTTTTCTATGCATGATTTAACAATTAAGACTGAATAACTGATCAGAGATGGCCTGTCTTTGTTTGGCCTGTGGATTTGAAATGATGGGAACTAGAAACATGAAACTAGTTCAGTTGTCTTTTTCATGAAGTCTTTAAAGAGTAAGAGAAGCAGCATTATAAGCTGCAGAAGTTTGTGGCTCACGAGTTCATAATGAGGCCTCTGAATGTCTCTTTGTAATCTGAGAAATTAGCAAATCTATGTGAGAGAGAATGTAGGCCAAGCAGCTATTGTTTGGTGGCTTTCTGTTAAAAAGCCCGGTGGATGTTATTTTGAATTTGTTTTGTTTATTTGTTTTGTTTATTTTTTTTCACGACACACTGAATCCTTTCAATGACTGGACTGTTTAATGTTCCTTCTCCTCTTTAGCCTGCAGGACACTCGAACCATGGGTTCCAAAAATCATTAAACAATTTTTGTCCATTGTAAATGATCTCAGGACCAAAGAAAGCACTATCCTTTTATTGTTTTGTTTTTGTAACTACAAAGTCATGTTAATAATTAAATGTTCCACTTTGGCTGCCCCATCCCAACTTGATTTCCCAACATGTGACTAGTATCATATTCAAAACGAGCATATAAATAACACTACCAGTTATCTCTTTAGACTTAATTAATATACATTCTGTCAGCGTTGTAACAAGCAGGTCCAGTTTACATCTATGTATCTGTTCAACTCCCCTAAACATTTTTGGTGGCTTTGAGTTGTTGCCAACTGAGCAACCCAAACTGAGAGTAGGCTAAAGTTCAAGTCTTGGTCATCCCTGTCAGTGGTCTGGGTAAATGTGTAGATCCAACTACTAAAGACAAACTTTTGGAAAATGGCATTTATGAAGTTTGAAGTTAGATTCTCACCACATGATCAAATCAGCAATTCCAATATGCATGTCATGCTGACAAATTGTTTTAATTTGTCTTTGTCACCTCTTTCTCTGCTGCTTGTGCACATGTCTTTTATTCTTGCATCACTATTTCAATTCCTGTAAATAATTCTTCCTGCGGATACAAAACTGCATCATTATCTTCTCATTCATCTCTGCTAACGTTGTCTTAAACTCTTCATAATCATTTCCACCATCTGCGTCCCTTCTCCTCGCCCTTTCTACATTACAACCTGCTTTTTTCCCCATTTCCCACTGCCTTGCGTGGCCAAGATGTGTGCACCCTGACAGGCCAGAGCCCCTGGATCTTCATCTCGGGATGTTCCTGCCCACACTACTCAACCAGGCCACTCCAGAGCAAATGGACCGTTTCTTCATGCCCGCCTGGACCCTAAAGATCATCGGCACCTACGCTCAGACTGAGATGGGCCACGGTAAAATGAAGTCCGAAACAGAGTAGGCCAGTTAGGAACACGATGCCATTTTTAATTTTATTGTCAATATTCCCACAAACTACTGAGTCATGTTGGTTGCAATTTAAAGTAAGAAAGAACTTAGTGCTGCTTTTTTTTTATTTTATTTTATCTATTTATTTGTTTATTTTACACATGGCATTCAACACTAGTTTATTATTCAAATATGTATATTCACCAACCAAAATATGCGCTGGTGTACAAGTGGTTTATTTAAAGACACTTCAAGGAATTTAGGTAAATTTAGTCAACTAGAGAACTGCTGCAAACAAAGTAAGAGTTAAACCACTGTGCTACTTTAAGGTTAGATGATGGTAAATGCACCCAGTATATCTCTAACAGTGGAAGTGTTTTGTTTGTTAAAGAGGAAAAAAAATCTTGAAACTAATGATTCATTTACATAACATCTGTGTCCACACTTGTCCAGTGGCCCCGTTTTCCTTTCAGAACTTAAAAAAAAAAATAAAAAATGTAACCACAGAGAAACATTGAGTAGTTTCTCACTGGCTGTTCTACTCCCTGGCCACCCCTCCTGTTCCACAGTAGCTCTTCTTATCTGGTTTGTGTTTTTGTTTTGTTTTCTTGTCTTCACTAATAATCTTTACTGTACTTTAACAACATGGGCTGTTATGTCTTTAACTAAAAACCAGTAAAATCCAGCTTAAACAGCATAGAACTGAATCATCTTAAAATTGTGATTGAAAATTAAGATCTGTCAAACACCTACAAGCTTCTCTCGGAGAGAAGTGGATTCAGCTATTTTACTTAAGTAAATTTATACTGGATACTCTTTAAGTCTCAAGGGCCAAATGTGCTGTCAATTTATTATAAGTTTAAACTTAGATTTTTTTCTATCTCTGATGCTAAAGTTGTGTTCTGTAAATGTAATTTTTAGTCTAGGCATGTTTGTTAACAGTAGTAGTAGTTTTGCATAAAAATCATCAGATCGACTGCTAATGTCTAACCAGCATTGTGATGCACTACTTTTGCTTTTTAACTGTGTTCTCTGCATGTGTGTCTGGTGGCCTTTTGACATATTGAATCACTCCAGGCACACACCTTAGAGGGCTGGAGACCACAGCCACATATGATCCAGCCACTCAAGAGTTTGTCTTGAACAGTCCCACTGTGAGCTCCATCAAGTGGTGGCCCGGAGGACGTAAGTGTTTTGACTCCGTTAGGTCTGGGGTTTCATCATGAATAGCGTTTGTGGGGTTTTCTTGTTTTGCTTTTAACCATTTCACCCTCTCTTTCTAGTTGGGAAAACCTCCAACCATGCCATAGTGTTAGCACAGCTTTACACTCTTGGAAACTGCCATGGTCTGCATGCTTTCATCGTACCCATCAGAGATATGAACACACATTTACCCCTGCCAGGTAACCACAGTCTGTGATGACTTTCTGAATGTGATATTTGTAAAGTAAGTCCTCATCATCTTTTCTGTCCATCTCACTTTTTCTCTTACTACCTTTGTTTGTCTTTCTCTCTCAGGTATTGTTGTTGGCGACATTGGCCCCAAGTTTGGCTTCAATGAGGTTGACAACGGCTTCCTGAAATTGGAGAACGTACGAATTCCACGGGAGAACATGCTGATGAAATACGCCAAGGTGAAATGAAAGTTTGTCTTTTTAACAGCAGTGATTCGCCATGAGTGGATTAATTTACCTCAGCTCTTTGTTTGTGATCTTTGGGAAGGGAATTGCTGATCTTGAAATTATACCCCGTTACTGCAGTAATGCAGTTATTGGTCATGTTTCAACCATTGTTTGTCCGTTTGCTCCTTGCAGATTATTTTATAATCAAGCGCCAATCTGTGCTAACAGTGGTGGTTTAACTGATGAGTGTCAGAAATTGTCCTCATTGGGATTACATTTGCAAATGCCTTGCAAGAATTACTCAAAAAATACTTATTGAATTTGGTAATATACATTGACACTTGGTGTTGTTGGTGGTTATATGGATACAGAATAAATACATTTCAAGTGGGGCTTCAATATGACTCTGTCCACCAGGTGGAGCCAGATGGAACCTATGTGAAACCACCAAGTACTAAGCTGACCTACGGCACCATGGTGTTCATCCGCTCCATGATTGTCGCCGAGTCAGCTCGAGCCCTTGCAAAGTCCTCCACCATTGCCATCCGCTACAGTGCCGTGCGTCACCAGTCTGAAATACGGCCAGGGTCAGTGGACAGTTGATTGCTGTCAATGCAAACATTTGCACAAACATCTCGTGACTCAAAAGTAGTGAGTAAAAACAAATTTGTAGTTGAGCTGAAATAAATCAAGTGAACAGGCTGAACGTTACACTAGTACTTTAAAGTACTTCACTCTACTAGTGGTTCCTAGTTTGCCCGAATATCAGCATAAAGGAAAAATGAATCCCAGCGGTATGTGATGTGAAGTA
>NW_005187469.1:1527645-1530835 GCF_000239375.1 Pundamilia nyererei | reverse complement strand
AATAGATTTTTACACTTTACATTAAAAAAAAAACAAATCTGTTTGGAATTTTGAGCAAAATGTTAAAGCAATTACCAGACATTTCTGAAGCATATCTGTGTCGCATATGGTTTTGTTTGATGGCACGGTTGCTGGTTTTTGGTGGAATGGTGGCCTGTCCTCTTTCTTTGGACAGACTGCTTTTTTTTTTCTTTTTCTTTTTTCTTCTTCCACTTACTTTCAGTCCAGCCTGTCACAGAACCATATATTTGTTCCCATTTCTTAAGTTTAATTCATTCATAGCTATGAATTAATCTGTTTCACTTGCTTTGCTCTCTAATTCACAGCTCCATGCCTTGTCTGCGGGTTTGAAGGCCTTCACCTCATGGGAAGCGACCTCAGCCATCGAGGTGTGCCGCATGTCATGTGGTGGCCACGGTTACTCTCGAAGCAGTGCCTTGCCGGACATTTATGTTGAGTTTACCCCTACCTGCACCTACGAAGGAGAGAATACAGTCATGATGCTGCAGACTGCCAGGTAACGCAAAGTGACATTTAACACCACAAATTGGAGAACTACTGAAGCTGAATTATGTGTCAGTATTGGTGGTGTAACATATAAGCTCCGTTCATAAACTCACCTTCACACCGATGACTAAAACATGCAGTTAGTTGAAAAATGAAGATATGTTAACTTTTATTTCTAATAGGTACAGTAAATATTTCTGTAAAGCTTTCAATTGATAGAAACGCAGCTGCTAGCTATTTCGCGCATCTAACTGTTAAACTGAACACTCGTGTCTGCAGATACCTGGTGAAGAGCTACAAACAGGCTAAGGCAGGCCAGCAGCTGAGCGGCATTGTGTCATACCTGAATGAAGCAGATGTGCGGAGGGTGCAGCCACAGCCCGTCGCTGCCAGGCCAACAGTGGTTGACATCAATGACCTGACTAGCCTGACGGAGGTCTACAAACTCCGAGCAGCCATGTAAGAAAGCAGTGGGAAAGATGATGACCTTGTTACATGAAATATTACCAGTTTCCTTTTATTTGCCCTTAATATTTATATATCTAGTAGAATTGTACAGGTTTTCTGGGTTCGTACATTAGAAAAGGTGGTGGAACTTGAACATTGGATTGCACACTGGGGAAATTCACGCTCCAGCAGCAAAAGGAAGAAGTCAGGAAGAAAAGTCAATTGGAGATATTAGAAAAATGAAAAACCGTAAAAGAAGTTGTCTACAAAATTTTTTTTTAACTGTACAGAGAAGAAATCTGTGTATTTTACTGTGTATAGTAACATTTCTACACAGTAAAGTGCAGTCGGGGTGGTAAAATATGCCCTCTCCATGCTGCCACTTCACAACTGAGAACCATGATCACGATGGTCTCTGACAAAGTTGCTTTTTGATTCCCATTCATATTTAGGAATGGGTTTCCACTGAGTGTTGTCCTTCCTGTTATACACCGTATTTTCTTTTTTTAAAAACAAGTTTTGCAGTCGTCACTAATGATCTCTTTAATAGTTCAGTTTGCTAGTGCAAGTCTGACTTACACCTGCAGTTGTTGGTCATTTCCTGCATGTGACATGATATGCAGCTGTCATTATCGAAACCCATCCGGCAGGGAGTGTCAACTGTGGTGGAAGTGTGGGGTTTTTTTTGTTGTTTTTTTTTTTTTAAATGTGGTCCAACTTTAAACATCAGAGGGTTAAAAGGCAAATATGCATTTATAATTGGGTGTTTTGTTGTTTTTTTTTTAATAGTATTAAGAAAATGATGCTTAAAGTATTGGGACTAAACAGATGAAAAGAAAGTAGTAAAAGGCTAGTTTTTCATAAGAGGAGTTGACATATCTGAAAAAACTAAATGAGTGTTATGGTGTCAAACACTGACTCTGTGTTGGCAGGTAGGTAAGGCTTGGGAGGGGTGAGGCTTTAGTCAGGAACCAGACTAAAAAGCTTGTTTGGTGTTTCTTAAAAATGGACTTGCACAGTCTGACATTTGCTCAGTTGTACATTTCTGCCTGCTCTAACTAAGGCGATTGCAAGAGGGAGGATTAAAGCGTCTCTAAATTGAAGATTAAATAAATCCATCAGGGAGGCAGGTTTAACTTGGACTCAGCAGTGTTTGTCAGGGAGCGTAGGCAACTTCTCTCATCTCCCCTTTTTATCTTAATCCACGTGTTTCTGATTATTTGAGGCACCTGGAAGTTTTTCTTGTATCATCCAAAGGGCGCACATACTGTATCGTTTCGGACTCAAACTAATTCAGTTAATTTGTGTTTAAGGTTGGTGGCTGCTCTGCCTCCCCAAGTTGTAAAATGCTCTCTTTGTACCCCTGCATTTGTTTTGTTTACCACCAAAGAAGAAACCGCTCTTACAGTATCTGTCATAACATCAGCAATGCCACAAAAACGTTTGTTTGTTTGTTTTTTTATCATTATTTCACAGCATAAAACCTCATTTTTAGCTTACTTGCCTTAATCCAGGACTTTATAATCCCTGTCTAAGCCCAATTTTAGATGTATTCATTGAAGCTTGAATGTTGTAGGTTAACTAGTGTACTAATTAGTGTACTATCTTCCTCCAAGTCTTTGGTGTAAACCTGCTATTTATCTATTAAGTCTATTATGCAAACACTAGTTACTGTCATAGGAGGGGCTCATCTTTTTTTGTTTTCCATCACAAAAGGTTAAAAGTCAACTTTAGTGTGACATGAAACACTCTTTGATCTATAATTGTGAACGAAAAGGGAAGACTGATCGTACTCACATTTAGTTGTATTCAGTATGCAACTCTGTAGGTCAGCGCTAATCTTTAATGTTGATCCATTGAAGAGCATTCGCTACACATTTTAGTCTAGACATACGGGGATGGAAAACTGCAGCTTACCTACAACCACAAGGAGGTAATTCTGGCTTTGTTGCTTAATGCACGCTATGTTTCTGTGTTTATAGTCTAGTGGAGCTGGCAGCGAAGAGCATCCAGCAGGAGCTGCAACGCAGGAAGAGTCAGGAGGATGCCTGGAACAACAGCGCCATTGACCTGGTCAGAGCCTCAAATGTAAGTTCAATTTTGCTTGATTGTCCTTTTTTATTCATAAATTATGACTAACCTTGGAAGGTTTTACTTGAAAAGAATATCTAAAACATCTGTCACCCTTTGAATATTGCCCTAAAGTTGGAGGTTGTTTGTTACTAGTCAGTATCTT
>NW_005187469.1:1518411-1527197 GCF_000239375.1 Pundamilia nyererei | reverse complement strand
TTTTTTTTCTCTCTCTCTTGTGTTCAGGCCCACTGTCACTATGTTGTAGTGAAACTCTTTACTGACAAGCTTGGGGAGGTTGCTGATACTGCAGTACACTCAGTGCTGTCAACCCTGGCTCTGCTCTACACCCTGTATGGCATCACAAAGAACTCTGGAGACTTCCTACAGGTAAGCAAAATCATCGTGTGTGTGGTCAGCAGATAAGCACAACAGTGGTGTTTCAAGGCTCTTTCTACTGCTCAGCTTGGTCTGATCTAAGCTCCAAATTTCTACAGCTGCTGGTGTTGTGGGTTTGGTTTTGTTTTTTGTATTTTTGTTTTTTTTCTCAAATTCTTTTTCTAGGCTGGACTGCTGAGTGTGCCTCAGGTGATGCAGATTTCTAGTCGAATCAAGGAGCTGCTGGCTCAGCTGAGGCCCAACGCTGTGGCCCTGGCGGATGCCTTTGACATCCACGACAAGAAGCTGAATTCGGTCCTGGGACGATACGATGGGAATGTTTATGAGCACATGTTCGAGTGGGCTCGCAAATCCCCCCTCAATGCTACAGAGGTCAGTCGAGCCCACGAGGTTGTATGGTCACAGTGTTAATGATAAGCTGCTCTTTGTATTTATCAGCAGCGTGGAACTCGAGTGTGTTTTATATGAAAATGAAGCTGTTGGCAAATCCAACCTCACACTAAACCTGTTTGTGTGATCATTGTGTGCAGTGCATTATTTCAGCAACTTTTTTTTTTCCTCCCTACAGGTACACGAATCTTTCCACAAGTACCTGAAGCCTCTGCGGTCCAAACTGTGAACTGATCCATGAACTTCACCTCCTGGCCGGACCCTTTGACTCTGCAGGCTCAACAGTACTAATCTACCCCATGATGCTTTTTACTAGCTACCAGCTGGTATATTTCAAATATTAGCCCTCTTAAGGCCATGGTAGATGGCGAACTAACCCTATAAGATAGTAGAGAGTGAGAGAAGGGAATTTAAAGTGAGTAGATGTGTCTTATGAAGGGAAATGGAAATGCAACCAAGACTGAAAATTGATAAAGTGAGCCCACTGAGAGACCTGAAGAATAGCTTTAACACTAACAATCACACATTTACAATTTTAGACTGACCTGCCTTTTGAACAGAACATCTACTGCAAAGTATTATTTGTGGTCAGTTTTTTGTTTTTGTTTTTTTGTTTTTTTTTTTCCCTCAATTTCTTTGCTGCATGCCTGAAATTTCCTTTTTTCTTCTCCCTCTCTCTTCTAGCAAGTACAGAATGTCTGATTGTTACATAATGTGGGCAATCGGCTAATGGTAAAATCAGGGTGACAAACTGTTGTTCTTAATTATTTGAAGAGGCTTTTGTTTGTCCATAACATTTCTCAATCATGGTACTGCTTAAGGAGTAGTTTCACATCAGTGATTCAACCAAGATTCAACCAATAACATGGCAGACTTCCGTTTGTTTCAGATACAATTTTCGATTTAAAAACTTTTTCATAAAGAGAGCTTCTTCAGTCACTTATTGTAATAAAATGATCGTAAAAGTCACTGCTAACTGATGGCTCACTTGAAATCTGTGATTTTTGTTTTAGTATCAAATGTTCAGCATCTGTACCCCAGAAATGTGGCCGTTTTTTAACAGCATCTGCTGCAGTCGTCTGTAAACCCAGGTCACCAGCTGTAGTCCCCACAAGCCTTTAACTGCCTAAATCCTCCAGTTGTCTTATTTCAGTCAAAAAGGTGAATCTGTCTGCCTCTTCTCTTATGTCTTATTCCGCATCTGTTCCCACACAATGACCAACATTATGTCACATGGCAAGTCTGCCGTATTGGTGCTCCATAAATAGGAGCTGAGCTCACTGGACAGCTGAGAGGCGGTGTGCACATTTGAGACGGTGGAAAAAATTTGGGGCTGAGAGAAGATCAAGTTCAGCACGCTAGGATTCTCAAAGCTTCCGTTTCTGACAGTATCGGCTCTGTATCTGTAAATGCTCAGCATGATTATGTTAAGGTCTGGATGGATTTTTTGTTTTTTCATTTATTCTAACATATTTCAATCTAAGAAATATAAATGAATTTGTTTACTAAAATTTTCCTTTTATCTCAGAGTGCAATTGTTTAAGTGATGCTGCAAAGCAGTAAAATTACTTTTTTTTTTTTTTTTTTACTTTTTTTTTGTTTTTGGTAAATGACTTGTTGAGCTTAAATCTAAAACCTCGCTGTAGATGATGATGATTTTGTATAATAATTATGTGCCTGACCATTAATTCAGAATGTTATCACATGACTCCTTCTGTTTCGATCCTGTATTTAATGGTTTGGGTCTGCTGTAAGTTCTGATGACAAAGTTGTTCGTAACACTGGTCTTCTAATTTGTGCAGTCATTGTGGGTGGGGAGGAGTTTTATTTTCTTCTTCTTGACTCTTAATTCAGAATATTCTCACAAGTAATTGCATTTCATTTGTGTTGTTTTTTTTCACAAAACTATTTTGATTTGTTAAACGGTCACAATGATCACTATGTAAGAGTAAGCTGTTTGAGGTTTGTTTTTTTTCTTTTTTAAAAGCTAAAATAAAAACATGTTTCAATGAGTAAGAACAGTTTTTATGGTTGGAAAATAAAAACATGACCTGAAATATCACCATTGTGTGTGGGTTTGGTTGTTGTTGTTGTTTTTTGTGTGTGTGGTTTTTTGTTTTGTTTGGGGGTTTTTTTTTTAAACCCACCAAAAAAGTCCACCAAAATCTGGAGAAATAAATTAATGAGTGACATGTATACAGTTCAGAATTTTCTGGCTTTGACCAACAGTATCTTATTTTTACTTCCAACTGTTTGGACACTAAAATCCTGGAGTTCCTTTAAATTAATATTTGCAGAAATATTTTGGGAGAATAAGAAGCTTAACTTTGCTTTAGAGGCAAAAAATTCTGTATTCTTCACTGATCTTTTGGTTTCTATATATTATTTTTCCCTAAGTGTTGAAAGGAATGTTTTTCGAGCTATATAGTAGGCAATGTTACACGAGTACCTGAAGTACTGCAAACCTACATGGAAAAACATTTACAGTTTACATGAACGAAAATATAACATAATTGCAAAATAATAAAATAAAACTGATCAGACACATCCAGAAATGTAGGTGCGTCAGCTGCAGAATTACTCCTTACTACTTTGAAATTGGCAACAGCTTGATCTGTTAATGGTTAACAAATTACATAGTAATGAGAAATATTTCAGTAGTAAACTCGTCTTTGAACTTGTTGAATTACTATGCAAATATGACTTTGGTCCAAATACAAAGCAACTACTGCAAAATGTAGTTCACTACTCCTTAAGACTGATTTTTTGAATGGGTACAAAGTAATGTACACACATTGCTATTAAAATCACATATTTGTGTAGGAGTTGGAGTAAATGACTTCTATGCATATGAGTGTGGTGAGGGGGCAATGGACAGCTGCAGTAATAATGTAATTTTACAATTACTCTATTCTGAGTACTTTACTGAAGTACAGTTTTAATGTACTAAACGTTTTATAAGTGTTTCTAAATTCTGCTTGTAGCCCACTGTTATGTATCCACTATTATGTATTTCTTATTTGGTATTTTGGCTACGGTTAGGGTGCTATTGCACTCCAAAAGATTTATTTCAAAGCTTTAGTTATTTATTATTTTTTACTTTATGATAAATAGATTTATGTCTATTTATATAATAAGCTATATTATAACATCCATTATTATGATGCACATGTAAGAGATGGATGTATTTTCTGGTTATAAAAAGTGAAGCTAATTCAGAAATACATTAAACCTGTATTCTTTTAATGGCCAGCAGGGGTCAATGTAGGTAAATTAACCTTGAAGTTCATTTTGTAAATAATGGTCAGTCTAAGAGTTAGGAGGATTATTGAGAATTCAGTTGATTTAAACCTTGCTACTCACATCAGGTTTCAAAACACTATGATATTCATGGCTGCATGTGAGCACCACTATATTTATTTCTGATCAAGTAAATGATCTTTGTCACCCTCTGCCACCAAATGGTGATTGTATCACAACAAGCTCTAAATGTAAGCTAAAAGGTATGTTTGTATGGGACAAACATTAAATATGCACACACACAAAGTGTGACGTTTAATGGTTTGGCAGTAATCATGTGAAGAATAAGAAAAATGTATTTGATTTGAATGACATCATCCCAACTCCCTTGTAAAGTAAATACAATAAGCATAAATGGAAGCTATTTTTTCTTTTTTGTAGGAGGGAATACCTTTTTCTATACCAGTAAATATCAAAACTCTTATTTAAGCTGTCATTTCATTAGGGACAGCTACATAGATAGTTGCCTCACTACAAGAAGGTCATGAATTCACATCCACCATCTGACTGGGGCTTTTTTCTGTGTGGAGTTAGCATGTCCTCTCCATCTCTATGTGACTATGTTTCAAAATTTAAGAAGTTCAGAAAAGAAACTATGACACAGGCTGAACTTCATAACATCCCAGCCTCAAGAAACACATGCAAAAGAATTGGTACATTGACCAAAGTTACAAGGAGTAAAACTAATTTCCATTTTTAAGGAGCCAGTATTATTTCGGTTAGTTTTTGTGTATGTGGAGACTTTGACAAGAACACATATACTGACACCGCCCCTGCTTCTCGGGCTCCTGTTCTTTCAGGCCCGTGTCGGGGGGTCCTAGCTCCGCCCCTGGTTTCTTCAAGGATGTTGGAAGCAGAAAGAGGGAAGTAGTGACACGCTGTTGGACACTAACCCACAGTATCGTTGCATTTCGGATATATTCTCTCTGCTAATGAATTATAATCTAGGCATTTCTTCCTGGAGGTGAGTGGAATAGCACTCTACAGCTCTTTTATTTGTTTTTGTGACGCTGCAATCGCTAAAACTTAACTTAGGGTCGGGGGTCAACGGTCATTATTAATACGCTTTTAATATGAAAGCACCTAATAGCTCAGTATAAGGTGTACTAATGCTGTAATATTTACTGTTTTTTTGTATGCGATCCTAGATGAGTCAAAGCGTTTAAACAGGAACAAACAGCACTGCTAATAATGACATTTCCAGTGTCGGCGTTAGCTTCCAACGGTCGTTTACATCTAATGTTAGAGTAGCGGCTGAAAGCACGCCTCGGCAAGCCCTTTGTTGCTCTGCCTGTTGGGACAAGTGCATATGAATGCAATTAATCCTCTTGGATTTTCTCATGTTCTCCCTCTAAAGTTAATCGTAGTCGCCGTGTGCCGAAAAATTGAATTTGCCGTAAGCCTTACACCCCTCCCATTTATTTTTCGTGGAAGGTAAGAGGTGGGTTTGACACACCATGTTTCCCCGGAATGACAGGAACGGACGGTTTCACATGAAAGTATGACACAACTAACGTGAAACCATTTGTGTGTCACTGCTGATTTTGAAAATGTGTGTTTGCATTTGTTAGTTTTTACTAAAACAGAGGCAGGGCGGTGAGTTATTGAAATGCTGATTAGAAGTTAACCAAGTCACAACAGGTAGGAATAGTTGCGTTCAAGTGTCAGTGTACTTAAAGTTAAAACCAAAGACTGTATGTAAAAGACGTTGCACACTGGTTTGGAGTCTTTTTGAAGGCTCAGCATTAAGCTGTGTTAATCTTTTGAAGCCACATGTGACCATATTTGGGAGAGATAGTGGCATGTTGCGGTATCCTCTAGCTAGCGGGCTTGGTTAGCAATCTGCATCTATTAACTGTACCACAGACTTGCAAATCTGCTGCCGCCAGACTAACAAAACTCTACAATTTCACGCACAGAGAAGCAGAAACTTTCTGGACAGTTTGCACAAACACTCAAAGAGGTTCAGTTTGTTGACCCAAAGCCTGCCAGACAGCAGCCAGCTTCAGTTTCCTGTGTTGGGACACCTGTCATTTAAAGTGGCTACACCTTTAACTCCAGCATTCAGTTGGACATGTTTAAAAGAGAAAAAAAAACACTATGGTTTTGTGTTTAGGTGGGAAACTGTCAGTAGAGGCCAAAACAGGCTTTATACCTCGCAGTAAGCATGGTTTTTAATGCTGTACAGTTGGACATGTTAATGTGGGAGTCTTTTGGGACGCTCTTCTGGAGCCAGCTGGATGTGCCCATTAAAGGAACCACTGTTTTTAGGACTTCCTGTGTTTTGTTTGTTTCCCTCCTTATGCACTGTAGAGCAGGGTCGTATTACAGGAAGCATGTTCAAAAAACTTTTTAAGAATAGACTTGAGAACCTTTGAGAACTTTCAGAAAGGCTAATCACAGATCAATCATCTTTGAGTATGACAAACATTTTTTTTCATCCGTGTGACCAAAAACAGCACAACAAATAAATAATCCTTAACCAGTAAGTTATTCTAAAGCTTTGACAGATAAGGTTGTTTTTAAAGAGTGATTGTTACAGTCCAAAAATATTTACAGTGGAGGGAAACTGGCTGACAGCTGCAGTACTGTCCACAGAGTCACATACTTAGAAACATGGAGGCAATTTATTCTGAGCTGATCATAAATCTGCTATGTAATTGCTTTCTCTGTCCATATAGATTGACAACTGAAGTATTGTAAAAGCGATAAGTTAAATATTTTAAAGAACGTTACGAATGAGAAAATGAATCGGAGGGTCAGTCAGCTGATTCGGGTGCAGCAGGAGGGGAGGAGTCAGAGAGAAACTTAGACTATGTTGACAAAAATCTGCCAGTGAGCAGATTTAGTTCGCAGAGTCTGTTACCTTGGTTACTAACTCAGAGTTTAAGTTAACTCTCTAGAACAGAAAACGTGGGTTTTCCATTAACTTATGGTTAACAAATTCAGAGTTGTTTGTTAAACCTACTTCCTGGAATTAAGTCCTGGGTTATCATAGGACACACAAAGCTCAGTGTGATCTCAAGTGGGCTAAAGCTATAATTTAATAACCTATATGGGGGGGGGGAACATATCCCTCTAAATTTCTTTGAGAACATTGTAAAGAAGTACAGGAACATCAATGGGGGGAAAAAAAAGAGGCAGCTTTAAATGATAGATCTCAGGTTTTGACACATTCATTTACTGTCAATACATTTTTACTATGATATGTACACAGTGGAGCTATACAGGCAGAAAATCTTCACATATAGTGGATTTGTAAATATAGAACAATAGCATTTTATGTCTTTATGTTTCAAATAATGTGTCTAGATCCAAAAATACTTTGTTACTTCTTTATAGTAATCCAGGCACCAACACTATGACAGAAATATCAGTTTTACTGAAAAACATGACATAATTAATGACTGAACACAATGCAGAGCCATCCATGGTGCTGAACTGGACCTTCTGGAGGGCTACGTGTTTGACATCGCTCTTGTAGAGAGTTGTCTACTCTGTTTTTGTTACTAAAAAGAGCATTGAACCTTCTCTGATTCACTGGTTGGAGGCAGAAAGCCGTGTAGACGCGAACACATATCAAGCACATGTTGATTAATGTCGAGACAAAAAAGTGTTGCAGATATACTTTAGTAGTACTTTAGACCTCAGTGGAGGTCTTCTCTTTCACCGCCTCTTACTGCATATTTGTTTAATGATGGTTTGCAAGTAGTTCGAAGCAGCACGGTTACTTCAGGAGCTAATTTTAAAATTGAAATTTAGTGTAGCGTCATTGTCACCCACCCCTGATATGTGGGAGGGAGGTGGGTGATATGATCAAAATGATCACTGCAATAAGTATCACATCATCACACAGTTTGACTTTAAAGTCATGTAATGAAATCATTATGTTATATTGCTCACCCCAGCCTCACTGACATCACAGGATGAAACTGAAACCTGTATTATCTCTGCATCTCTGTGTACAACATGAAATAAAAAGAGAATTATTGCGGTATATGCTCATTACATTAACTTTCTACTAACTTTATGCAATCATGAAGGAAATTCAGAAAAAAGAGGAAATTCACTGGCACATAAGCAGGCACAGAAGGCTAGCAAACAGCTGTTTCTGTGTGGTTGGAGTCATGTGATGTTTGCACCAGTTTCACATTTGTCACCTCTTTACAAAAGAAAACTGTAGCCTAGTTTCATTCAGAAAGTTCATCTTACTTGTTTGACAGTCTCCCACAGAAAAAAGCCAAAAATGTCACATCTCCCCGTTTTTATCAATCAGCAATAACACAAAAGGATCTAAGCTCAAGTTTAACAAGTCAAAGGTCAGCAAATTCGTTTATTTTACCTTCAGAAGTCATGCCATTAATCTGCTTAGCTTTACTTCTCAAAAAGTACACAGTTTTGTTGGACGTTATGGGATATGCGTTATCTGCGTGTTCTGCTTTTACTTGTTTGTCAAACTGATTTTAAAGGTTCTTAATTGATGACGTATTGATCCTATGTTGGGTGGCATATACTCCAGCCCTGAAAATAACATGTTTTAACACTTCAGACAAGGATCACTGTCAAACCAACTAACCATAACCTGTTTCCACAGCGAGTAATCCAAACTACGCAGTGGCATTTTAATAACTGTCCTCATGTTGTGGATGGTCTAATCTCAAAAGTTTTCTTGGTTCAGTTTTGTCTGTTTGGTTTCAACCAGAGACACAAAAACTCTGCCAGCTCTGCCAAATTAACTTCTTTGTGACAAGGGAGCAATGAAAAGTAACTTCTTCTTTTAGCGTGACTGAGCAGTGTCGGAAGTTTTAACTTTTAGAAATAGTTCAGTTAGAAAATGAGATATCGTCTTTAGATGGAAACAAGCTGTTAGGTTCTACCTCCGTTGAACCTTACGGGGTTTCTTTTCATGTGAAACT
>NW_005187469.1:1515381-1516475 GCF_000239375.1 Pundamilia nyererei | reverse complement strand
ATGACATTTTATCTGAAAATATGGGAACATTCTAGGAATGCTTTGAAATCCAAAGACGCGTAAATCTGCAAAAAAGCTTTTTGTTGATAATGTAGAAGTCTTCAAAGTGCAGAGGAGTTCATGTCCACTTTGCATATTTATTGCGGCATTGAAAAGCTAATTTCCTTCCACATTTCATGCCAGTTTCGGAGGGGAGACAAAATGTCCTCACTCATATTCTGTCTCTGGCACTGCAGCAGCAGATTTGCGACTGCTTCATCTGTTTCGCTTTTTTTTTTAAAAAAAGGCAAGCTGGGCTAGCTGAGAGGAATTTATCTGGCAAAAGCCTTACGCTAGCAGTTTTCTGAGTGTCGCGTTTCAACATTCACATGTGTCATGTGTTGTTTTGTGTAAGATTAGCTATTCATGTTAAGGATTGTAAGGAACTCATGGCGTGGGCCAAGGCTGTTGCTGCAGCATTGCAAAGCTTGCTGGTATGCAAGTTTGGGCATGAAGACTCTTGGAAAAGGTGCAGCGTTTTAGATGGGTTAGGTCACAGTCAAGGTGCTTCTCAAACGTGCTTATCATCTTCTAATGGATCTGAAATGGAATGATTGATCTGTTTTAGCCACCAAAGTGCTATCATCGTCAGCCAAAGAAATGTAATGGTATTAGTAAAGATTTAAGGTTTTGTTTAGAGCCAGTCATCATCAAGAGGTATTGTGGTTGGAAGCGAAGAATGAGGGGGCAGTTTTGATTGTTGCTCTCACTCTTTGGAGACGTACAGACACCACTGAAACTCGCACACTCTCCTACGCCTTCAGTAGCACTCAACTGTTGTGCCTGCTGGCATAATGACTGTCGGCTCAGTCATGATGAGTTTTAACCCTACACACCTAGCAACAGTAACAATCAGACCTTTTCTATAAAAAAAGCCAAGAGAATCTCACTTCAAAGGAGTCCTCTGCTTTAACATTACCTTTTAGTTTTTTGTTAAAGCAGAGTACTCCTTTTTATTTTGACAGGTGCATTTATTAGACATTATGAAGCACTGGGTGTGCACCATCCACTATGCTGAGCCACTTTAATGCCATCTGACTCTTTCGGTGCTTCTC
>NW_005187469.1:1510912-1513029 GCF_000239375.1 Pundamilia nyererei | reverse complement strand
TTTTTTTTTTTTAAGAGTTAAAAGTTAGCTAAAAGTTAAATACTTTTCTGAGAATAATCACTCCTCCACTATCGTGCTTAGAGTTTTTCCTGCCTTAAATTGGAACTTGCCGTGTAAGCACCATTAGTCCAAATATAGTGAAGGCAGAGATGGGGAAAAAGACTAGTAGTATAGTTAGTACTTCGAGCCTTCTTTAGTTCAGGCTACATTCACACATTCATACGGTGCTTTATTCCTTATTCTGGGGGCAACCAAGAACACTTGGAGGAATTGGTGATTGAAAGCCGTCTTCTGATTATTGCCATGCTCTTATGCTTGGTTACCTTACTTAACAAAAGTCAGCTACTGCGGCTGAGTAATCAGTCCTGTTATATTCAAGTAAAGTCAGGTTTAATTGCTGGTGCATTGTCTGTATTGAATTATCTCTACACACAAGTCCACATGGTTGCAAAAAAAATAAAATAAAAAATCAGACACATAGAGGTCAGGATGAAGCTTTACGATCTTTGTTCTGTTCTGTTTGTTTCTTGGACCCAAATGGACTTGAGCAGACCTGTGGACATGGAGACTATGACGCGCCTTTTAAAACCATTTTGCACACCTGGTAGATATCACTGAACTGTATGATCAGAGACATTTGGAGGATTTATTGGCCAATAACTCACAAGGCTGAGTCTTTGAGTGGAATACAATTCAGTCAAATGATATATGCCTTGCACAGTCGATCTGAGCAGTGATGACACATATTCATTACAGTCTGCCTATTGTGCAGATAACATTATCAAGCTGTCTGCAGTCAGGAGCCAGCAGTCAACTCAGATTTCACATTTGTCTTTAGCTCATAGCTCCACTACTTGATTGGATGTAGTGGCATGGCACTCTGGTAACTCCTGCTGCTGTCAGTACTCACTATGTGCGTCCATGAAGCAAATGTAAGGCTTGTGCAACTACTACTAAGTTCCTCTGGTTAGACTGCTTAAAATGGAAATGTAGAAAAAAAATTCTGGGTTTGGTACTTGCAACATTGAAGTCAACCCAGTTCAGCAAGCTTCTGCTTTTTCTTCTTTTTCTCCACACAGTAAACACCAAGAACATTGTTTTTACTGCTGTGGAGGCACACAGAATCGATTTTGTTTTTCCAACCATTCCCCTGCTTCAGATATGCCAAAAATACACACTGAGTTGCTGCCAAAAACACGTAGTAGATATTTTGTTTTTATGGTTTTATATTTTATATTATACATAGACTAATGTTTCCCTTTTGTTGTCCTCTTGTTGGCCAAGTGCAGTTACCTAAACATAATTTTTATATAAGTACACAATCTTCATAGAGAGCAATAGCAATGTTGCACTTTCCATCTTGCAATAATTTGAGTTTTTATTAGCTTGTTAAAACTTGTTTCCATATGTTCACAGTCATCAGGGGATGTAAGTGCATGCATACACATGCATCTTTCAGGGAGACTTGAGCAGACTTGAAATAGTGTAATTGGAAGGACTATTATGCACAGCTGTCCTGTTGCACATCCAAAACCAAGTATAATCCCATTCGAAGTCAGCAGACTAGCTTATGAGCTCCCAAATTACAGCAATAGACTCACAGGAGCAGATGAAGTTGAACTAACTCCTACTTACAGCACATTGAGAATGCTAACAGGTTTGCAAGCATGGGTTTCGGGTTTGACTTTTGGGTCACCTCCAAACCTCAAAATCAGGAAGAAGTACCTGAAAATCACCTGAGGCTGACTTTGGTGTGGTGGGAACCGCAGCCTTTGTGATGCATAGTAATTTGAGACACTGGATCCAGCGTGGGCAATGCCTTAACTAGAAGGTCAGCAGTTTGCTCTCTTTCTCCCTCTCTTATCTGTACCAGTAGTGCAGTCTAGGTTTTTGGGTCTTTGCCATAGTCCGATCATCCTGTCAACCCCCCTGTGCGATTTCCAGTAAATGATACTGCAGAATTGCTGCCAGGTCAGAGAATGGGACTGAGGTGGATGCTGCATGGCCCAAATACAGAAAACACAACACTGGTGAGAGAGCACACAGTGGGAGTTTATTTCTCACTTCCAGAGAGAGAACGTAGACTCCACGTGAGAGCGTTGTGTAATAGTAACTAT
>NW_005187469.1:1492572-1509829 GCF_000239375.1 Pundamilia nyererei | reverse complement strand
AAATAATCGGTGACTAGTCGACTATCAAAATAATCGTTTGTGGCAGCCCTACTTCCATCCCACCTTCACCTTCACCAGTTCTATTAAGGTCTAATTTGTAATCAGAATAACAGACAGATACTGGCTCTTTCGGTTTTCTTATGATGGTCATGATAATAGATGCATTTCATTTTCAGTGCAGGGGTAATGACATAAACTTGCGTGTGTGGCCAGACAGTTCTGTGTTGCAAGAGTCTTTGCATGCATATGTGCCATGGATGTCAACATGAAACCATAGTGAGGTTAATTCAAATGAATATAAATCTAGTACTGATAGAGTTGCAACATAAATTGGTAGATGATGAATTATATTTTTTATTTATTTAAGTAATAACCAGTATGACTTATTAGTATTAGACTAGTCTAAGAGTCAAGTGGCTTAAAGTCCCATTGGACACTTAGGAAACCAATCCTTGGTTTCTGTTTAGTTTTTTTGATTTTGTTTGTTTGTTCTGATCATTGGTGGGGAACTCTGGTTAAATATCAATTTGACTTGCCAGCTATTGCTGATTGGTGACCATTGTTGATCACTGAGATCAGTGGAATCACTAAGTTGCTGTGCAAAGCGAGTGTGACATAAAATGAAACTCATCATGTTTCCTCATGTGGACCATGAATGAGATCAGTGGGTTTGATCAGTGGTTGTTGATCAATGGTCGTGACAATTTGCATATTAATGATCAAGAAACTGACCTCCCTCACAGCCTATTGTTTACTCAGTGGGCTACGTTCAGTCATTTTGCAAATGTAGTGTTTATAAGGCTGGGGAAACCTGCAGTCAGCTGAGAATGAAGAAGTCACTTGGATGACTGACAAAATGTTTCTCCCACTGAAAACGCTACGTCCAGATGAAGAGAATCATCCTTTTGGGATTTACTTACCTGGATGATTGCACATGCATTAAGATGCTGTGAATGAGGTTTAACAGGTAGAGAGAGTGTGCCTTGTGTGCGTCTGCAGCCCATACATGTTGCTAAAACTAGACAGTGTAGCAAGAATACGTGGAGGACAGGCCTTACACTGGGGGAAAGTGAACCATGATGACACCCCTTCAGAGGACCATGTGACATCACTCACATGCACATTCATCCCTGCTGGTCAATGGTCAAGTAGGGAGCAGTTAGGTGAGGCATTGAATTATTAGACCCTAGAGAGGCAAAGATGTGTCAGTACTTTCCATATCATGTGACAAACTGCTGATTATGTCATTGTGGTCATTGTCCTTTCCTCAGCGAATCTACCCCCCCCTCCAGTTGTCTTTCTTGTGGTTTATTCTTGTTGTTCTGTGGAAGCAAACAGTTTTATCTTACATCTTACTTGTTTCTTATTCAGTTCCAACCTGAACAGCTGGCTTTTGATTTGTATCACTGTTTCAGTTTTTATAGAAACATATCTGCAACATGAAAGAAGGAATGCACATGGATTTGAAAGGGAGGCTTCTCGGTGCTTTAGAAAATATGCTCTGATGTCATTGCTTCTGGCTGAGGTAAAGGCTTTCACACAGCTAGAGAAGATCATAGGGTTTCATAACGTGACTAAATTAGTTTCATATATGATCTTTTTTTTTCTCACATGGTCACATTCATATGACTTTGTTAGCGTTCCTGGTGCTCTCTGACAGGCAGTGACCACAATAACCATGGTGTTAACCAATCTGTTTCTAGTAATACACCAGTTAAAATAAATTTTGATAAATCATCAAAAATGGCATATTGGTTGATGTCTTCATAGATAGATCTTCACATTTGACTTTTACTTTCATGCTCATTAACCTTCCTTTTCTATGGGAATAAAGGCAGAATAGAACCAGCTGGCAGCCAGTTGGGTCAAGTCCCCTCGAGTTGTGCTCATTGACAAAGACTCATTCAGACTGATGACAACATGCTGGCAATCTGTTTGCATTTGCATGAAGTTACAGAAGAACAAACAAGAATGCCTTTTGACATTTTGTTGAACAGGATCCGGACTTGTTTTCTTTGTTTTCCAAATTTCTTTAAAAAAAAAATAAAAAATTGACCAACTTAAAAAGTTGGATGCCAGGATCCTTTTCTTGCTGTTGATTTCAGCTGTCATACCAACATTTCTTAACAATTGACACGGCTGTGTTATGTTCTGTTATCATAACAGAAGCTAAAATACATCTTTGTTAAATTAGCTTAAAATGATGCCCAATTGTAAAATAATGCATGTAGAGTTGCAACATAAAGTGGTGGATAATGCATTATACTTGTATTAGAGTTAGACTAGTCTAAGGCTGACGTGGCTTAAAGTCCCACTGAAGTGGCTTAAAGGACGCTTAGGAAACAAATCCTTGGTTTCAGTTTCGTTTTTTCATTTTGTTTTTTTGTGTATTTGTTTGTTTTTATATCACTATTTTTATATCACAGAGACGCATCATTATAATTGAAGTTCAAGTAAA
Source organism: Pundamilia nyererei (assembly GCF_000239375.1). Classification (NCBI taxonomy): domain Eukaryota; kingdom Metazoa; phylum Chordata; class Actinopteri; order Cichliformes; family Cichlidae; genus Pundamilia; species Pundamilia nyererei. The sequence goes on along the minus strand of NW_005187469.1, from coordinate 1,507,371 downwards.
TCTGCTCTCTCTGTGTGAAAGGTCCAGGGTTCAAAAAATGTTGTCAAGTGAGCTTTCAAAATGAGTGTGAAGGGTGAGTGATAGTTTCAGATTAAAAAAAATACAAATGGAGTAAAAATAAACACAAAAATTAATTGGATAACAGTTATTATTACCTTGTGGGGGGGAAACATTGCAAAAATTAATACAATTCTTGTGTTTCTATTCTTTATATGTCGCTGTTATCCTTCTACAATCTGTACCCATATGTTTTCTAGTATGGACCCTAACAACTGCCTGCATACATTGATAGACTTGGTTAGACCCGAGTACTCCATCCATTAGCTAAATTCCTAGCTATTTCATTATCTGAGTGATTTCCAGCCCCTGCCCACTACTCTACTGAACCAGAGGCTGGATTGCCAGTAACCTCTTCTGTCTCTGGAGGGCTGAACCAGGCATTCTGTCTAAGCTTCAAATATTTAGCACACCTAATTGAGATCCGTGTTGAAATGTACACTCGTAATAACATAAAGGTATTTTAGAAATGGTGTTTTTTGTTTGTATGTGGACAGAGTAAGTGTTGCCTACACTATGGTTAGCCCTGCGCAGCCATTCCTCAGCTCTGTAGTGGAAACTAGGCCGAGCTGGTGTCAGGTTTCCATGTTGCAGCCGTTCCTGTCCCAGACACTCAGGGACTCGCATTGATTTTATAAACCACAACTCCAGGACAGCATTCAGGGCTCTGAACACCATAATGACATAATGGATGTTTTGGCCAAGCCAAGCAAAATGACATTATGTTCAGTGTGGTGTTTTATGTCTGCAATGCCTTGAATTTCTCTGGAAATGCTCTGTGTAATGCTATGTGAAACACTCTGAGCTCCAGGAATAGACTGGCTGCTTGCTACACCATTAACTGAGATTTGTAAAGACAGGGAGACAAAGATAAGTAAGTTTGACGGTATAATTCAGTCCCTGTGTAGACAATAATGAGTCCTATTTCACCAGCTCCGTTCCATCAACTTGGCTAACGAAGTTGAGGATATGTCATTTGTGTCATCCGCGCAATGCAATTCAATAAATACGATTTGTTGTTAGTAAACACTGACAGTGAGACAAAGTGATATTAAAAGGAGTCATCCTGTTGGTCCTTTGAGTATTTTTCTACAGTGTGGTGTGGAGCTTTATTGATATAAGCACATAATCTCCACAGCTTACATTAACAGAAACTGTAAGTAGTGTAAATGGTTGAAGCGGCAGCTCAAAGTGACTTTCACGTTTGTTTGTTTTTGTCTGAACGAAAGTCAGAAATCAGAAATGATTCACTTTGAGACTGGCAGAAACAGCACTGCATGATTGAAAACTTTATATTGCTATTGCTTAGTCTTAATTCACATTATTTAAGTTGTAAAAAAGTGTTAATTGTAGTTTGTTTTGTTTGTTTTTACATATAAAACTGAGATTGACATTTTAGAACTTGAAAATTAACTAAAGTGCATTGATTTGAAAATATCAAGTTTCTAATTATTTAGCTATGTGTGCTGCTCTTACAAGACTGTGACAAAATTGCAATTGCATCATAAAAATATAAATACAGGTATTTGTTTTATTCTTTAATGCATGCATTAGTAGGAGAAGCTTAAGCTATTAGATCACCATTATTACATTCAATCAATAAAATAAGCTGAGAAAACAATAGTGATTACTCACCACCTCGAATGTATCATGATTAACGGGGACTATTGATCACCGTTATGTGACATCATTGTTTATCAGCTGCTTTTTCATTCGAAGTCAAAGATCTTTAATTCTTTTAGAGTCTCCTTATTGAGCAGAGTCACAGTATGACTGATTTTCTTGTGTGGTGGAGCTATCCCTCTAACTGTTTAAAAATCAATGAGCAGGGCTGCCTGTGGTCTCATAATTACATCATTTTTGCATCACTTAGTTAAAATATTTAGGTATTTAATTGTCCAAACTTTTCACTAGTGCTGTATTTCCATTTCTTTTTTCGCATTCAGTTGTTTTTGATAAATAACTCATTCATGATGTTGTATATTTCCAGAAAAGATATAGTATCACATGTATCACCTTCTTACAAAGAGATTTTACTAATAAAATGAATATTTATAACTATAAACTTAAGCAAATATATTGCTTTATTTGATGTTTTGGCTAAATACATGTAATTGAAACACTCAGGAGATGTATCATTCTGCCCTGTTTTCCTCATCCTTTAAAATGACATAAGCATAAGTGACCTGAACACTTTGATGTAAGAGAAGGTTTCTCTCTACAGCACAATTTCTGTGCAAAGCCTTAAAGAATCACTTAAGAAATTGCCTTGAATCAAAAAGCAAGGAAAGCAAAAGCAAAGAAAGTTGGCAGTGTTTTTTTTTTTTTTCCCTTTTAGTAGCAGATGGAACTGGAAGGGAGCCAGTTGCTGTTAGAGGCTGATTGTTTGGATAGACTGTAATGGTTTCCTTTTTTCGGTTATTGTTGGCTGTAGGAAGGAAGGCATTAGGTCCACTGCCACAGCAGAGACCTGATATAAATGCAAACAAAAGCATTTCATTTTCTAAATATGACATTTTTATTCTCTTTCTTTATGTGTCATTCTTCTTTCTTTTTCTTCTTGACCTTACCTGGGAGGGAAAATAAATAAATAAATATATATTATGCATGCTCATAAATCCAGTTTAAATAAAGACTCTGCTAGAGCATTCAATAGTCTTTCGATATATTTCAGTACAACATTTTGTAAGTAAGCATTAATCACTATATTTATGAACAGTAATACTGAAGCCTACAGTACTGTGCCACACCTCATTATTTTATATTTTACTTCCAAGGAGCCTGACTGTCTAATTATTTTTATTTTATTTTTTATTTTTGAAGTGTTCCCCAGACTTTCTTGAAGTTTTCAGAGATTTTCTGTGGACTTTGGCTGCTTTTACATTCATTGTCAGTCCAGTCTTGTACTATTTTTGGAGCAACCTGGGTTTGTTTTTTTAATTGCACTACTTAACACTGACCTATGAATAATTCAAACATAAAAAATGAATATGCTGAGGTGGTAAGGAGAGAGGCTAACCATTAATGTCTGCAGCTATCTGTAAAACATGGAGGATACTCTGGCATGGTTTGTGGCTACATTTCAGCCAGTGGTGTTGTGGATGTTGTCAAAATTGATGGAATTATGAACACCTTCATTTTTCAACATGACAATGATCCCAAACACACTGCCAATGCAGTAAAAGCAGACCTGGACAGACAAAAACAGTGGAGCAGTATCAGTCATGGATTAGCCTCTCCCAGAGTCCGGACCTCAACGTGTTTGTCTTACACTGTATTTCCATTTATATTTTAACCTGCCAGTAAATCTCTGCACCTACTGGAGGTTTGATGTATGGAGACTCACCGTAGACATGCATATATGCAGATTATCAAATAATAATACAAACTTTGTTTTGTCATGATTTTTTTCAGCTCCAGCACTCTGACAGGATGGCATCACACGAAGGGGAGGAGCCTCCTCCGTACCAGGGTCGAACAGATAGTCGTTTAAAGAGCAAGAAGCCACCCAGCCTTGTAATAGCCATCCCTCCACCAGAAGCAGTGATGTCCCAGGTAGGCTGGTTGTGTTTTTTTTACCTGACCCTGTCCTTCACTGCTTGCTATCATGCAACAGTTATTTAAATGTGTTGTCACATAACACGTAGGGTTGACATGGACCCGAACTCTGAAAATATAGACGGACTCATGAGCAGGTCTGTGCTTCTGTTGTCTCTGAAGTTTGCTGCTCTCTGTGGATGTAACACAATGAATTCTACAAGATATTAGTACATGCTAAATGAACTATCATGGATGCCTTCCGGTGGCTAGCCACTAAAAAACCGAAGTAAAAGTGTAATTTGCTAAGTGATACTGAAGAGCGTTACTGGCTGAAATCCAAATTGATGACTACTACATCTGAGCTGACTTTGATCACGGACACTACAGTCTGTCCTGCACTAGGTTAACATGGTCTACAATACTGCAAACTACCCACAAAGTGTGGTGATTTTCTTATTAGCACAGACTGGCAAACATAATACTGATATACTCTTTATGTTGTCAAAGGGTTTAAAAGGTTTTTTTTTCTCTCAATTATACAATTTTAAAATAACTTGCTTTTTCTCCCCAGAAAAATGTGTGAAAATATTTACAAATGTCTTCTCTACTCTACCATTATTTAGTTTTTGTTTTCTTGTGCTACTACTACTAGTGGCCTGTCAAGCTCCATACTCTCTCACATCACATGTAATGTAGCGAAATCTAAAAAGTGACCTGTAAAATAACTCATTGTGAATCACTCACTCCTGCGTATAGCACAAAGTTCTTCATTTAAACGGAGATAAGCAAAGATCAGCTCAATGAACACAGAATTAAAACAGAGCCAAAAAAAGCCCGAGTGTTGTGATTGTTACTGAACAAATTTCTTCAAAGAAAGGCTTTTTATTCATTTTGTATTAGTAAAGAGCACATTCCTCTCAATCTGCTTCATAAACATGGTCCAAAAAACATGTCTGGATATTTTGTGGGTAGCTCACATGGAGGTTCAGATCAATTTTCGGTTTCACTCACTGTGCAATTATGAAAATTAATGGATGGATTTATGGGCTGATGGACTACTTCATAAATGGTTTGTAATAATCATTTGACTCAGGATGCACAGTAGAAGAAAATAAACGATGATGGGCAGTACTTTACTTTTAAGAGTTTACAACACATTAAAGCAGCACAGTGTTCCTCGATGCCTCTGTAATTGCCACTTGCTCTCGCAAGCAGGCTGTTGGCACAACTATCTGGCAGTTTGTGTAGCCCATATATTTGTAACGGCGGGCCTCATGCTAGCAACACAAACAAAGGCATTTTAGCTACACAAATTAGTTGGTGCTCAGAGTTCAACTGAGCATGTCACATTTAAACTGTTCTAAAAGGCAAGCAGTGTAATAAACATGTAAATTTGTGCTGTGGCTTTGCACTGCAGGTATTTATGCTACTAGCTTTTCCATTACAAAGACAATTTTAGATCATCCTAAATTTGGTACTGATTTGCTGCATCATGTGCCATAGTTAATACTTAATCAGGATGTGTGAGGCATTGTTATTATTCTGAACCAAAACTGAAAACAAAAACTACATATGAAAAGCATTTTAGTTAAGTAGAGTAATAACAACTAGATCTTAAGAAAAAATGATTACAGAGGAAGTCTTATACGTTTTTGTCATTGGAGTCAATGTTACCATTGGAGCCTGCTCAACAAGGCTTTGTTTCAGAAAGTGTGTTTTTTGTTTTTTGTTTTTTGGAGGGGGGGGGTATTTTTAAATTGTTGATGTTAAAAATTGTCACGTGGGGCAAAAACATTTTTGGAGCATTGAACTGAATAACATTTAAGAGCCACTGGTGTAAAAGAGGGCATTTGTCCTCACTCCTCTGGAAGGAGATTGAGCATGGCCTAATTATGAAGGTACTTGCAACCTGATCGTTTGACAGGCTTTCCCCCTGCACAGGCAATATTATTTAGTTTTTATAGCTTATATATTTTATAGCAGCAAAGATTTCTGATGACAACATTTTCTTCCCTTCCTTTCTTCTGGTCAGCCACCACGACAATCCCTGAAAAAAAACCCAAGTGCTCAAGCGACCGGTTCTGTGTCAGAGAGCGTCGATGGACATAGAGATGGAGAATTTTCAGCAAGAGAAAGACGGGAGAAGTTTAGCAGACAAACATCGCTCTCACAAAGCATCCGAAAGTAAGCTCTGCTGCTGCTTCTGCTGTTGTTTTTGTCTCAGAGTCAAGTGTGACTCCACCTACAGTGGAGGCATAAGTAGCTTTGGGAGACAGAAAAAAAATCAAATGTATGTAAGCATTCTCCCCTAAAGTGTATTTCAAAGAAGTCTGGGTGTTGTTCCCTGCAGTTCATTCACCTAAAACTATCAAGCACACACAATTCATTCATCCAGAAATCTCCTCTTCATAATCCTAATCCTAATTGCAGTCATTTAATTACTCCCATTTATCAAATACATGTCCTAAGAGTCCAGTCATTGAGCCTGCAGCAAGCGTCAAGACATTTAATGTTTGGTAATAAAGTGCACTAATGTCTTTAAGAGTGCACAATACGTGACTTTTGACTTCCCTTATATGAAAGTTATCCAAGCTACATCAGCTTGAACAAAGCTGCATTGTGTAATTTGGTGTCAAAATGTAACTGTTTATTTTTTTCTTTTGTGGTAGTATCTACTCTCTTCATATAAGGTGAAAAACAAGACTCGGATGTTTCGTTTCATTTCTTGTTTATGTAGCTTTTTAAGAATAGGTATATGCTAAACATTTCAGGTCATTTTTGTGAATACCTTCTTTTAGCTGAACAATCTTTCTGTCCCTCCAGGAGTACAGCCCAGTGGTTCGGTGTGGGCGAAGACTGTGAGACTAATCAGCAGGTCTGGCACCGGAAGAGCCTGCGCCACTGCAGCCAGCGCTATGGCAAGCTGAAGCCCCAGTACAGAGAGCCCGAGACGGCCACCAGCATCGACCAGAGCCTGGATTCACCAGCTGCCCACAGGATGCCCAGGGTATAATACCGTCATACAAAGACAGCGTCACTTAGTGTGTTATCCTACTGTTAGGATGCTACAGTTTTATTTAAATGTCTACCTTATCGGTAATTTTAACTTGAGTGGAGAACATCATCCAGGAAACATGATGCACTTTCTGTTTAATATTCTGATACTTTTGTAAGAAAAGAAAAACTTTTTGTTCTGAAGGAAACTAAACAGAATGACACACAGCAGGCTCCATGTGTAGCTACTGAGACTTTCCATTTCTAAACTGCCAAGAAGCTCAACTTTTTTTCTTTGTTCTCCACCTGCATTTTTTCACTTGATAAAGTGGAGAGATTTCTCAAGAAGACACTGTATTAAAGTGCTGCATAGTTACAGACGTGGACCATCTGTGCTGCAGACGAATCATGTCTCTCTTTCAGTCTGTGCCAGACAGTTCTGCTCCACTCATCCAATATTTTGTTCATCTTTTTGTTCTCTGTCCTCATCTACACACACCTACCATCATTCCCTCTTTGCTACATATATGTACGTTTACACAAACACATAAAGCAGTTCTCTCTCTCCCAGTGTCAGCACTGTGAAGTTTGTAAGTTATAAATATGATCCTGTCATGCTCACCCACAGAGTGCTTCTTCTTCTTCAGCGTCGGCACAGTAGGAATATGTAAAGATGCTTACCAGTTCAAGTTCACGTGACTGTCACAGTGAAGTATTTTTATCAGGCTGACCCTAATCTCTCTTTCTGCTAGATTGTGGACCCCCTGGCACGAGGGCGAGCGTTCCGCTGCCAGGATGAGTTGGACAGCCGCTCTCCAAGAACACCTCAAACAGCTCAAGGGGGTCCGGTCACACCAGGCGTCGCTTCACTCATCTCCTTCACCAGCCAGCGCTCCGGGTACAGTCGCTTCCCCAAACGAAAGCGAGAGTCTGTCGCGCGCATGAGCATCAGAGCTGCGTCCAACCTGTTGAGGGTGGGTGGAAATGAAAAGCAGAGTGGCAAGAGCACTGGTTCGAATCCCGGCCTTTAATGTTTCCTCTGTGTTTGCATGCTTTTTAGCCATCCCTTTGAATAAAATGACACTAAATGCCAGCATTTATTGTTTTTATCATTATTAGCATCATTAAGATCTCTCCTTTTTTATGCACTTGAAGAACCGCATGTCATGTGGCGTGTTTGTTGTTCAGGGTCGCAGCAGCTTGGCAGGCCAACAGGCTGGTCGCAGTTTTCCCAGGAAGAGCTTTGTCAGGCCCAGCTGGATGGACGAGGACACTGTGGATTCTGCAGATGCATCCGAGTCACTCTTCTTCAGTAAGGTCAGCAGCAGCTCTCGCAGCCACCCGTTTGGCACCCGGATCTTTGCAGCAGTTTCTTTCCTTGCAAAATTCTATGTTTTCATTCGATTGTCACTGTTTACCTGCTTCTTCTCTCAGCCTCCATTTTTTTCTGTGACTGTGTTTTTCTTTGTTTGTCCTCCTGTGTTCCTCGCTGTTTGTGTGTCCCATACAGCAACACATAACATGTGACTACACGTTAATTACTGCCCTCTCTTTTTGTCCTCTGTGTCCTGCATTACCTCTGTACAGGGTGATGTCCGTGATGAGTTATATTCCATGGCCGATGATGTCTTTGAGTCGCCCCCCTTGTCTGCCTCTTTTGCTCCCTGCGAGCAACCTTCCAGCCTGTGAGTAAATATAAATACTCAACCAAAGTCTCTGAATTGCACACATTGTGTTTTGTTTTTTTTTCCTTTTTAACCCTACGGTAATTCTTTCTCTGTCTTGCATACCTGTCTTCCTCTCAGTCCCAGTAAGGATTTATCACAGGCTCCTAAAACGCCAACACTATTCCACGAAATGGCTCAACCACGTCGCGGACGTCGCATTGCCTCCCAAGTGAAGCACTTTGCGTTTGACAAGCAAAAACGTCAGTATGGTTTGGGAGTTGTGGGGAAATGGCTAAACCGACAGTATCGACGAAGCATTAGCAGCAACGTCCAGAAGCAGCTGGACGACTTCCACAGCCACAGGTTGGGAATGAGCACTGTGCATATATACAAGCGAATTATTTGCTTGATTTAAATCAACATAACACAATTCAGAGAGAGATAATTAATTACGCTGACAAAGTGCTGAAAGTATTTATTGGTTAGTCTTTGTTTTAGCTGTTACTCGATTCACAGCACTGTTTTGTGGTGTGCATGATTTCAGACCCTACTTTACCTACTGGATTACATTTGTCCACATCGTTATCACATTGCTGGCCTGCTGCACGTATGGCTTTGCCCCTGTTGGGTTTGCACAACATTCGACAACTGAGCTGGTAAGTATATATCTCACAGATTAATTTGGAGCAATATTTAAAAATAGAAAATATACTTTTTGACATGACAGGTTTCATATCAGTGTGAAAATTGAAGGTTAACATTTCGTAGTGTAACTCAGTATTGAAATTAGAATTCCTTTTTTTGCTCTTGAACACTCAATGTAGATATATTACCAACTTTTTAGTAGCTGTATTTGTGTCCTAAAACTCACAGAAAGAGATGTGTATTACTGTGCAAGCTAATACTCACAAGTCCTTGATCAGACCCATTTGTAAACTGTGATGCTCTGCTGCCCTCTGTAGGTGCTGAAGAACAAAGGCATTTATGAGAGTGTTAAGTATGTCCAACAACAGAACTTCTGGATTGGTCCAAGCTCTGTAAGTTTAGCTGTATTATTAATGTGCTTAGAACGGCTTTGGATGTTTGTCTAGATGTGCAAAACCTAAGGGAACAGCTCCCAAAAATGGTCGATATGGTAAAATGAACACAGCCAGAATGTATAATACTAGCACAGCTAAAGGGAACTCACATTTGGTGTGAAGTTTAGGTTTGCTGTGTTTTCAGGTAGGACACTTCTGCCCTCCTCCAGTGCATTTACTTTATTTTCTCACTTCATGTTTTATCAGTGATGATTTACTGCATTTATTAAGTTACAAGCCTAAAAATGTCAATTTATTTTCTGCATTTAAAATTGATCGTTTCAGTTGTGAGAGTAAATTGTTTAAATGGAGGCTGAGCTGACCGGTTTTAGTAATTTATTAAGAAAAATAATGGAACTTCTATGTTTGAATGCATGAGCACATACACTATGTTGCTAAAAGTATCCACTCGTCTGCCTTCACACCCTTATGAACTTGGGTTGAGATTAAGACAGTCAGTCTCTTCTACACTTGCTCATCCATGACTTTATGGACCTTTCTTAGTAATGGCAATAACATTATCATCCTTCCAACAGACAAGGATAAGTGCAAGGAAGAATATCATGAGGAAAATTTTGTCACTGCTCAGTGACAAAAATAAGATAAGATAAGACTTTATTGATCCCACAACGGGGAAATTATTGCGTCACCTCAGCTCAGGTACAGATATCAGAAGGAAATGCAAAAATACAAATAAGTACAATCAATGAAAAAAAGTAAGATAATACACTATATACAATGGTAGCATACACAGTATGTGATTATGGATATAGTTGGAAATATGGAAGACATAAACTATATAGCTTGATATAGCTATTGTACCACTACTATTCCTATTTATAGACACGTACACACTAAATATACATATGTATACATATACAGACATATATATACCTGCACATGTCCATACACATGGAAGGTCCATTATGCATGAAGTGGTGACCGTGGATGTTCACAGTGTCCAGTGACTTATGACATCGTGATATGTAATTTGTAAATACTTACAAACCCCTGAAACGAGACCCAGGAAGTGGTTACAGGAAGAGGGTGATAGATTGTCTGATGCAGTTAGAATGAGACAATGGTATTGACGGGACCTCATACCACAGGTTTTACCCAGGCGAATCTACACAAAGTCTGTATGGTTTACCCAAGATAAATAAACAGGGTTTACCTTTAAGACTAATTGTCTGTATGATCAACTCGGTCACCTATAACATCTCAAAGTTTCTGGCTTTGATCTCCTCAACCCGCTTGTAGACAGCTCTGAACACCACATCCAGAACACCTTGGATTTTGTTGAGAAAGTGAGAGATGTCATTATGGAGGTTTGAGTCAAGGAGGCCATTTACGTAAAAAGGGAAAGAGCATCTCTGAATCGAGGAGGGGGGCATCTTCACCTTCTTACAATGCTGTGATTGCAGCCATTTCCCAACTTTCTGTGAATGGTACTCATGGCCTTTGATCAACAGGATTTGATCAGTGGTTGTTGATCAATGTTCATGACAATTTGCATATTAATGATCAAGGAACTGACCTCACAGCCCATTGTTCCCTCAGTGGTGCTACGTTCAGTCATTGTGCAAATTTGCTGTTTATAAGGTTGAGGGAACCTGCAGTCAGCTGAGACTGAAAAAGTCACTTGGATGAGTGATGAAACGTCTCCCCCACTAAAAACGCTACGTCCAGATGAACAGAGCCAACATCAACATTTGGATACAGGAGTAAATACCTTTGGGGAAAATAGTGTATTTAAAAGATAGACAGGCACCAGTTTATTTCTTTATCATCTTAATCTGTGTTTAGCATGTGTGTTACCACATTTTTTTTTTTTTTGATCTTTAAAATCATTTCCATCAATTTTTAGGAAGACCTCATCCACCTGGGGGCAAAATTCTCCCCCTGCATCCGTCGGGATGCACAAATCGTCAGCCTGATCGAGAAGGCCAGAGAGCTCGAGAAAGATTCTGGCTGCTGCGTTCAGAATGACAACTCCGGATGTGTGCAGACCCTCAGCTCCGGCTGCTCTGTACGTGATAATGTACACATACCTGTGCACATGAGTTTATAATCTTTAAACATATAATCACTTAAACACTCGTGCTAATCATTCACAGTGTCTTTGCTGTGCTCTTGAACTTTTCCCCTTTAGATGCAGATTTTGGGTGTGCAGTAAAAAAGAAACATAATCCGTTTTTCATTTCTTTGCTGTGCTTGGTAAATGAGAAAACAAACTGTGTCTTAAATATTTATAATAATATAAATATATAATAACTTCATGCAGGAGACGCTGGCCACCTTTATTAAATGGGACAATGAACAAATGGAAAACATCAGTAGGTCGTCCGGTTCTGTCTGTCACCAGGACCCCAGGTGAGGATATGAAGCTTAATTAAAGTGTGTCATTAAAGACTCAGCAGCGTTTCACCACTTTGATGCTTTTCTTGTTGTGAACAGAATATGTGAGGAGCCTGCCTCTGCAGAGCCTCATTTGTGGAAGGATGACATCACCACGTGGCCGGTGAGGGGCCACCGCTGCCTCGTTCATTCTTCATTTTTCTGTTGCTACTCTGTGTTCACTTGCATCTGAACCACATTTTATATTAATTTTCCTTTTTTTTTTTTGGTTTTACCTGTGCTGCTGTCAGATCTGTACATATCCAAAGAAGTGGAGTCACACAGGCTACAGACACATGGACTGTAACATCAAAGGACGGCCCTGCTGCATAGGAACTAAGGGCAGGTGCGAAACATGTGTTTGCTAAAGCGCTTTGCTACTCTGAGGTCATCTGTTTTAAAATAAATAAATAAATAAATAAAATTTGATTTATTTATGTATTTATTTGTAGATGTGAAATCGCAACCAGAGAGTATTGCACTTTCATGCATGGTTACTTCCACGAGGAAGCCACCCTCTGCTCACAGGTATTGTGTGTGCATGATGATGAGTGTGTGTGTCTTTTTCTTTAGTATGTTTCTGACTGCAGTGTTGTTACACAGGTCCACTGTCTGGATGATGTGTGCGGCTTGCTGCCCTTCCTTAATCCTGACGTTCCCGATCAAGTCTACCGTCTCTGGCTCTCTCTCTTCCTACATGCTGGGTACGCACTTCCCCCTGCAGCAACGTCCTAAGATAAAGATTTATTTTTCCTGTGGTCATGTTTTATGGCTATGTTGCACAGATCTTTTAATTTCTGACACGTGTATCTATGAATGAGCTATTTCAGCTGAATGTAGCATTGATGATATATTGTGAGACTGTGTAATATGCCATGACAAAGCCTTTTACACAGTCAATGAACTGTTTCATTAATTTGCTATGAGTGATTACTTAATGCAGTTTCACTGTGTCAGCATCCTTGAGGATTCAAAACTAATGAAACATTTCTAATTGAGGACCCAGTGCTCGTGAGACGTTCGCTCACATGAGAACTGTAATACTAATACCAGGCAGGCACAAGGGATTTCCCTCAGATGTAACCCTTTAAAAGCAGGCGAGCAAACAAGCCAAAGGAGCTTAATGGGGGGGAAAAAAATCCTAAATGCATATTTGTGATAATGCAGTGGTGGAAAGGAGTTTTAGTTACCAGTGATAACCTTTGTTTGTGTGTGTGTGTGTGTGTAGGCTTTTACACTGCGTGGTGTCCGTAGTGTTCCAGATGACCATACTGAGGGACCTGGAGAAGCTGGCAGGTTGGCTTCGCATCTCCATCATTTACATGTTGAGTGGGATCACTGGTAACCTCGCCTCTGCCCTCTTCCTGCCCTACAGAGCCGAGGTGAGTTCGTCACATATATGTAAATACACATTAATACACTTTTTTTTTTCTCTCAAAGTTTCAAGGCACACAGGATGTGAAGTTTTGTGCACTTAAGCTTTTTAAATTCATTTGTCTGAAAGTTTATGTTAAACCTTCAGTTAAGTGTCCTTGGTAAGTGAATATTCCAGTCGCATCCGCTATAAGGAAACTCTGTTTAATCTGTTAAGTCTGTATATGTGGGGCACTTGGGGCTCAGGAGCAAATCGCCCACTAAATAGAAGGTCTGGTTCGATCCAGCCCACATGCCAGTGTGTCCTTGGACACGATGCTGAAGAAAGAAAAAACAGCTTTTCACACACTTTGTTCTAAACACCAACATATCTGAGTTGCAGTGACTTTTGACAGGATTGGATGTACTTCTGTTGATTAAGCACTCACACATGACACACACAGGTACTTTCACACTGTCAAATTTCTGCGATGTAAAATCAGACATTGTATATACTTATGTGCTTTCTTCCTCATTTATCCCCTAAATTATCTAAAGGGAGAAACCGTCATGCTGTTTCACTTCATGTATTTCTCGCTACACTATAATCTGAGTTCAGGTCTAAATGTCACCTGTGTGAGCTCCAGCTCTCGTTAGTTTTGTGTTACATTCTTATTTGAATTGCAGTTTCTGTGCCTGCTGTCTAAACTCTGTGGCTTAGCTCAGCTTAGTTGAGTTCACTCACTGGACGAGGGTTTCTCCTGTTGGGGATTATTGGAGCAGAATTGACCATCTTAGTCTAGAGGTTTAGAGGGGTGCAGGAAACACTTGTGGTATTAACTGTGGAAGTGCCTGGAGAAACCGAACTTGGGTTAACAGCACATGAGACAACTTTACTGCGAAAGCAGCAGCCCCACCAAACCGAGCGTAAAGCATCCAAGAAAGACGTGTCACAGCGCTCCCAACATTTCAGTGACCGGTAACAGCACAGCAACCAGCAGGGTAATCAGTTATGACTGTGCAGGGATAAAGAAAGAAAGGTGACCTGTTATTCACAGTTCTGTTGCATATAACCGTACTGCTGGATGTGCTGATGGAAAGTTGAGGCAATCCTCACACAAGATCAAGTGTGAGATAGAAAATAGTTGCTGAATCAGTTGCAGCTACATGCTATGTTAACTGATGTCTGTATGTCGTTTTAAAATGCTCTAAATAGTTGATGCTGTTCCTTTGTTGTCTGCCTTATTCTTTGTAAAAAAACAACAACAACAAAAAAAACTCACCAGAAAATATTAGATTAAATCAGCCGATGTGGTTGAATTTCATACACATAAATATTTACAAGGAGGAAAGCAGATCTCGCCTGAAGCAGTAGTGTTTCACTCTTTTTCTTTTTTTCTTTTTTTAAAGAGTAACACTGCTATGGTCACTACTTTAAGTGATTCATTGTCATTTTTGCAAAAACAAAGCCCAACAACAAATGAATAAACGTTGGGGGGGGGCTTTTTACCAGCAAGCCTGCTTTCTTCTGAATGTATCTATATAGTCCAGTTTCCCCTTTAAGAGATTAGCCTAATGCCATTGTGCGGGTTAACAAAGGCCACTGCTGTGGTACTTAGTGAATGGGATTTCATGTTTTTCCTTTTAAACAAAGACGATTGTTGCAGAGACCAGACCTGGTCCACACGTTTCTGAACAGGTCCATCCTGACA
>NW_005187469.1:1481164-1492493 GCF_000239375.1 Pundamilia nyererei | reverse complement strand
GAAACAGTTCCTCACTGATAGAGGGGACAGTTTTAATGTATAAAGAGACCAACATGTAACACATTTACGTACACGATGGCTTGATTTTATAAGCGAGCTCCAGTTGTTTTTACCTGACAATTACTGTAGTTCTAAATATCAGTGACCAGCTCACATGTCTTCACGCACCAGGAATAACCAGAGGAAGCACATGCAGTGAGGCCACTTAAGGAGGCGATTTAAGTGGATTATCCCTTTACTGTTGAATTAAGGAGCCCCTGTGGCTTTAGCAAAAATGGCTCAAACAGCAGCTGTGGCTGGAACTAATAGTTTTCACAAGTAAAGGAGCTCTACGGATTTGTGAAGGAACAACTTTAGTTGCAGTTCATTAAGCTCTGCAGAGAGACGAGCAAGCATGAATATTTATTATTTGATAATGTCATTCAAACGTCTCTTTGCTAACCACCAGTGCAGGGTACGCTAAATGTAAAAGTGCTGCATACAACATAAAGTATGCTGACCATACCTTCCTCCTCCTTTCACATTTACAACCACAACATTTTTTTTCTTAGGAGCCAGAAAACATCTTCAAGCAGTTTAAGTTACATTAAAAGGCTTTGATATACTTCAGGAGGTGCACCTGCTCAGGTTGGATGCTTTAAAAAATCAGTTCTCGACCCGACTTTCATGTTTTGGGGTTTGGTGTCTTTAAAACGGATAACTTTTTAAAACGATGTTTTTATTGCTTTTACTGTAACAAATAGAGTCAGCTTGACTAATATTATGTCCACTGTTTATATATTATCTTGAGTTTTTGTTTCAGTTTTAAACTTTTGTTTGGCTCCGTTTTAGGTGCTTCCTGTCCTGCTGCTTAACAGTATAGAAGTAATTCACTGTGGAGTTATTACAACACATTTACCTGCCTTCAGTTAGATTAAAGCTGTTCACGCTCAGACTTTAATAGACTTGACATTTTAGAATTAATTAAATCCTGACACTGTGAGAATGTGAAACCTAAAAGCTTTAAACAACAGGAAAAACAATCCAAACAGTGCAAAAGTCAGCGTGTTGACGTTTTCTTCTTTATCTTGGTATTTGAGTGAAAGAATTTGAAGAGTGGTTTCTGGAGAAATATAAAGGGATACCTGGAGATTATATACGTTACTTTCAAGGAGAAATTGGAGAGGAGTGTCTGTCTGTCAGAACACTTCTTAATATAATTCATTAAATTATTTGTACAAAAACATTTAGGTGATTATGAGAGAGTCATACGGGGACACACAAAGCTTCTGATTCAGTTTGAGAGCAGTGAGCCGGTTACTTCTGAATGAGGGGTTTGTATCAGTCACTTTGACTCTGACTGTTTGTGTCAAATTAATGTAGAAACCAGAACAGTACGAGTTTAAAATTCACAGCAGCTCGTTTTTCTTAAAGGAGCAAAAAATTGGATTTTAATCTGAACCTGAAATAAGGGAAGTGGGATATCTGTGAGCACATTCCCCACTTCAGATCGGCACATCCTCACTTCGGTTAACTAAGACATCCTCTCAGTTCCTGTTCCAGCCCGGTGTTGTCGGTCTTAACAGTGACGACGACTCGTGTGTGGAGCGTGTGGGTGGAGTGCCGTGCACTTTTTTTCTTTTTTTTAAAAATGTTTGTGGGTGTTTAATGTCTTTGCCGATTAGCCATCTGCCTCTCACCAGGCCAAGCTTTGACGTCACCTTAATCTGCTCACCTTTACTGCGTGACCCTGGGCTCATACTGCACATGTTCCCCAGAACTGGATCTTTAACATAAGATAATCTGTGCACAACTAAACCTGCATTACGGTTAGAAAGCTTCAGTATGGATGCACTGAGAGTCGCTTAGAAACTTCTCTGAACCTCTGTCTGCTTTGCTTTAAAGAATAATTTATGAGAGATGCTGGTGAGTTTTTATCCTTACCTTACTTACAGTAACTACAGTTTACACTGCATTAAGCCTCTTAGTGTCACTCATAATGAGTCGATTTAAATAATTGTTACTTAAAATACTATCCTGGTACTTGCTGCCAGGATTTGGTAATCAGGTTAAATCTTTGCTCCTCTGGGTGTAAACGGCGCGTCTGCCTGGTCTGTCTGTCTGTCAGCGAGCTAACTGGTTGTTGCACTTTATTTGCTGTTGTTAAATCACTGATTAATTCAGAGACCTGGTTCACATTTAAACAAACACAGTTCACTTTAATGGTTTCCTCTGCAAATAACACAGTTCGACAAATCATCTTATTAAAATGTGTTTTTCTTTTTTAAAAAATAAATAAAATTTTACAGTTCTGACAACTCCTGGAAAGTTGTTCCAGGAGTTGTCCCCCCTCTCCCACCCATCACCACCACCACTACTACCACCATGTGTGAGCCTGTGTAATGTGCCAATTAAGTGGAGCAGTTAGAGTCACCCTGACATCCTGTTGGCCTCCTAACAGGACACACTAAAAGCACCTGATGCTTATCATGCGTTGGTCCAGTGCGTCAGGCGTTTAGGTTTTCTGTGCACACTGTGTGAAGCAGCGTGCATACTGCAGGAATCCTCTTTAGTTCCTGTGTAACTTGTTTTTTTTTTTCTCTCTCTCTCCTGACAGGTGGGTCCAGCGGGGTCTCAGTTTGGGCTCCTCGCTTGCCTCTTTGTTGAGCTGTTTCAGGGTTGGCAGATGCTGGAGAAGCCCTGGAAAGCCTTTTCTAAACTGTCGTGCATCATGCTCTTCCTCTTCCTGTGCGGCCTTCTGCCGTGGATCGACAACATCGCCCACATCTTCGGTTTCCTCAGCGGCCTGCTGCTCTCGTTTGCCTTCTTGCCCTACGTCACCTTCGGGACATTCGACAAGTACCGGAAACGTATCCTCATCGCCGTCTCGTTATTGGCCTACGTTGGACTGTTCGCTTCCCTCATCGTTTGGTTTTATATTCGCCGAATTAACTTGCACTGGCTGGAGCATCTGACCTGCTTACCGATCACAAACAAGTTTTGTGAAAAATACGACATAGACCACGACATCGAACATGTGGTGAACTAGTCTGGAGGCCACAGATGACATCTAAATGATCAAACTGCCTGTGCTGACGGCCTACTAGCAATGATGTGATCAGTCATTTGGGTGGGCACTTTTAAGTCTCTCTCTCTTTTTTTATTTAATTTTTTTTATTGTTTTCTACTCAAACTCCATGCAACCAGAACTGGATCACTTCCTCCTCAAAAGTCAGGTGACTTTCCTCCTTCCATAAAACATATCCAGTCCTTTTTTAGTCCTCTGTGTCTGGTACGACCTGCAATGTTAATTTGCTAACTGATGAACATAAAAAAGGAAAAGGCACTCAGGACATTAAAACTGCAAAGAGCTGATGGATCCAAAAGATCTACGGAGTGAGAGACTCCTTCAGTGTATATGAAGAGTCGTGTTGAAGTAAAGAAGCCGAGTCAAAGAAGGAGGTTTGAACGACTCTGTCTGACAGTCGTTTCCCTTTAACTCTGTGGACGACGATACCACAGCGGGTCATCGAGCATCTTGTAGCCCATTTCAGATGCTTCCTTTTTTTTTCGGTAACACTGGATTAACACTACAGACGCCGTCTGCTGCTGTATTTTTGTTTTTGTTTTTGTATTTGCCCATTGCGCGTACGCACTTGGTATGTCGATAGTCTCCGGAGCAGTGAAATGTTATGCTAGAGTTAATGATGTGATCCAAGTACTAACAGCAGTTAAGGCACGTTTCAGTCTACAGCACCTAGTTGCCTTAAACAGAGGCATTTTACAGAGATGCCTCGTTGTACCTTTGAATACTGCTTGTAATCAACTTTGTAAATAATGAGACATTTTTTGACCCTCAGCTACCAAAGCAAGTTGTCATGCTGCTTTTATGAGCTCGTGTATGCATGATCTTTTTACAGCCACTTCTCCGTATGCCAATGCCACGAACAAATTTTTACTTGAGCTCTACTTTTTAATCACTATTTGATCGTATTTGTCTGGTAACACAGCGGTGCCTAAACTGTATGTTTTTTTTTGTTTTGTTTTGTTTTTTTAATTTAATCTGTGAAAAAAAATGGACACAAGAAAACTGTATTTGTTTAGCAGTGATCTCACGGGCTGCTTTTCTCAGATCAAATTAAGATTTGTACTACATTTCCAACTCTGTGAAACAGTCAGACTCACGGGATCGCCTCCATGTTTCGCCCAGGTACTGAAACGTTGGTGAAATGCACCGTAAAATGCGTCGCCCTCTCCATTTTCACTCGGTAATGTTCTGAAATGATTTCAAACCTGGACAAACTTCTCTGCACACATACAAGCAGATTTGGAAACGACATGTTTCAGAGGCCCGACAGCCTGAAGTGAAACTGATTCCCCATCACGGGTGTTGTTGTTGTTCGGGGTTCTTGTTTGAGTTGACCCGGACTGTTAGAACCACAATATTGACCGTTGTGTGGAGGATTATGTGAGTTTAGTTACTGAGTGATTATCAGATTACGTGAGTTAGTCTATAGGACTGACTGACGGATAATCCTGCGTTTAAGACAACACAAAAACATCCAGAGTAGGTCTCTTGTTGGATGCTTCAGATGTTTTGAGTTTTTGTGTCACTGTTTTTTGCATTGCTGGAGCCACAGGACTCATACAGACGTGCCCTCGTGCATTTGACGGGTAAAGTGTGAACAAAGACATCCACCTCTCTTCTTTCTTCTTCTTCTTTTTGTTAAGGAAACCTTTACTGTGCCTTTTGACGTGTGCGCATCTGAATGTTTAACATGAAACACAACAAGCCATTTCCACCATCATGTCTGTATGCAGCAGCTGTACGGCCAGCTGCATGTGCATCGGGACCAAATAATGTCACCTTCCCTCCCCTCCTATTTATTGGAACAAAAGGGGAATGCTAAAATTAATTAGAGGAGATGTTCACGGTACTGTTATATGTGAAATTATGTGTATTGAAGCAACCATGTGAAAATACATTACACTGTCAACAATACGTTTGTGAGTAGTTTGATTTCATGTTTTCCCAAACCTGACTGCACTTACTCCCCAGCAATACACCCATCATATGATGAACTGCTGTAGATGTGGAGAAAAGGAAGACTTATAGAGATCACTTGATTTTTTTACTTTTATATATTAGTGCAGGGGGACAGTATTGGCCTGGCAAAGACTCCAATCCGGCCTGCAGGACAGCTTTGGAAAATATGTAGGAGAGTGTACATTTTTGGACCTTTTTTAACTGTAATTTTTATACATTTTACATCTTTTTCTACTGATAGACCTCCCCCACAGCCATTTAAACTACAACTAAGTAATAGATTAACAATTAAATAAGAGAAAGTTCCGGTTGTTTAAGATATCACAGAGTTGTGTAGTTAAGTATCTTTACACAGACAAAGTGGAGTTTCAGTCGTCACTTGGTTGTATATGGCCTTTGTCGTAAAATGTTTGACATTTATTGAAGGCTGAAAGCTTCAGATATGTTTCCTCGGTTGCTGTTTTCTTCGGTCAAGAACAAACTTTAAATGTCAGTTTTTCCAGACACTTCGGTCCTCAGCAAGCCCAGAAAAATAGAAAAATGTAAAAATGAACATCCCCTTTCATGTTCAGCAGTAATTAAAAATGTAAATAACATATGAAGACAGAGAGGTTAGAAAATAAAATTTTTATTAGAACAAAACAGCGTAAAAATGAGTTTGTCTTGATTTAAGACTCCGAGGCAAAAATGGAGGCTGTCTACAAGACTTTTAAAGTGCCACACGTCCGATTTATAAACGGTCAGTCACGGGATCACTGAAGTCTTAATATAAGTTAAATGTTAATATTTAGCCTTGCTGATATCCCTCCTTTGTCATTTTAACTGCTGTTACATATTATTGGAGAATTACTAAAGGAATTAGTTTTATTTAAACGTGTCCTCACTGTTTAAAAAAATAAAAGAAATAAAGAAGGCAGCAGTTCTGTTGGACACAAATGTCCAGCGTTTATCAAAATAAAGATTTGGGATTTTGGTTTTTGTGTAACGAACTCACTAAAATGCAAATCAAAACTTGCTTTCAGGACACTTTTGCAAACCGCTGCTGTCGACATCTCTCTGTTTTTGGCTCTCTGCAGACTCCGGGTCAGAATTCACACGTCACTTCCTGCCAAACAGGCTTCACTCACAGACAGCGATGATCACAAACACTCACTGCACTGCTCATCACGTGCCCCCTGTACCCCGTTTCTCAGGGGTCTTCACCTCCTTTCACAGCTATAGAGAATCCACATCAAGTCTGTGTCTTCAGCAGCCACTGTTGCGCCGCATGAAGGCGTGGCCCCTCACGGGGTAGAACATTTCTGTGAAGTTAAGGGGCCCCACCGTGATGTTGCTGGGGCCTAGCATTTTAAAGCCTGACTTCTGGTAGAAGGGGACCAAGAAGTCCTCACACATGAGCACGGCACGGCGGACGTAGGGCAGGCAGCGGAGGTACTGCAGGTAACGCCACATCAGGATGGAGCCTTTTCCCTGCTGGCGGAAGGTCCGGTGGACGGCCAAAACGTGGATGTGAACGGTGGTCCCGTGAGGCTTGTGTAGCGTAAGGGCGTCCTGGAGAGGAAGAGGAGAGCTGTCAGTAGAAGTAAAACATCCTGCTGGGTACCCACAGAAATATTTAAAGCTTAAAAGACCCCCAAAAACCATCTTTAATAATTAAAGCTAAATGAAGGGCTCAAGTTTAAATGACTCTGGTTTCATTAAAAATAATTTCATATTGGAGTTAAAATGACGTCAGCAGGATTCATCATCATAACTTTTAGTTGAAAGAATGTAAAGTATGAGAATTAAAAGATGGTGAATAAACTCTTGAATGATAATGATGATTGTATTTGGGATTAAAAGCTGCAGTTTGTTATTTCAAAAACTAAAATATTTTGAAAATATATCAGCTACATGTTGACTCGCAGTCCTCTAATATTAAATGTTTATAGCAAACAGTCTTTCATTCTTGGTTGGATTCGCATAACTGCGACATCATGAAGAAATTTAAGATCTGATTTTATTTTTTTTTTTTATTGTTTCTGCTAGGTGGAAACTTAAACCTCGTACAGCTGCAGGCTTAAAAGAAATTGTCAGGCAGCTTCCATGATTATTGTTGTTCTCTCTTCGGTTGGCACTAAACTCGTATGTCGGCAAGATTTATCACCATCCACTGAATTTTATGCACTTGAAGCGCCTCTCTTAATCTGTGTTGAATCTTTGCTCGACTCTCAACCGGAGATAAATCACTGTCCAGGTGTCTTCCGCTCCGTCTTACCGTGGTAAGCCTCTCCTGGTCCCACAGTGAGCCGATGATAAAAGCCACCAGCCGTCCCTCCTCGAACCAGCCAAGAGACAGCTCAGGACACAGAGTAAGGAAGTGACGCACCTCGTCCAGGTGGAGAGGACACTCACCGGAGACAGAGATGAAAGCTGCGTGAGGAGGAGGAGGAGGAAGAAGATAAGGGTCACGGTTGCCACAATCAGACAGTTTTATTAGTTGTGCAGGATGTTAAAGAAGCTGAGCGTGATGTTCCCAAATGTACTGACTGCTAAGCACAAGGAAAGTGTACAGGACAGTTAACTGAAGAGAATCTGCCCGTGAATAAAATCAGTGATGGCTCAGGTTTGTAGAGAGCTTTCTATTCAGTCGGAGAACATAAATAAAATCTGTGTTTTTAGCTGAGAATCTCTCCCCGCAGTTTTCTTAAAAGACGCTTGGCGTGCGTAAATCTGCATAAATACGCGCGTCCTCTGAAGAAATTCAGGCAGGTATTTAAAAGCACCGTTGCTCTGTAACGTAAGTTCAAAGAGTCTGCTTACCTTCTCTTTCAATCTCGAACACACTGATGGCATCTTCCGGGCTGAGGGAGCGGAACTCGCTGGCCGGCAGCGTGTGGCGGCGGCCCTGAGGCACCGGAGAGCGCATGGGGAGAGGCTTCAGGAAAGGCACTGCGCTCACCACAGACATAGTCCTGATTATTCCCAGAAAGTTTCGCAGGAAAGCTAAGAGTGCTGCGCTGACAATTTCCTGTCTGATTTCGTGTCAGTCTCTTTTTAAACAACGAGATGAAACTTGTCTGGGTGTCCGTGATCCGCGCGTAACTGTACAGCGAGAACTGGCGCAGACTGAACAGAGTGGAGCGCTTCCAGTATTTATACCGTTTGTAATCCTGAAGTGAGCTGTATGGATAATCCCTTTACTCCCCGTGAGTAAACTGAACCATAAACATATTTACAAGAGGGATAATCGTCTTGCCTCCATCAGACCAACCGATTTGGATTTGCTGAGTTCCCACACCAAACTCGTGTTCGCCTGCTGTAAAGTCAGGTTTAAGTTTCATAAAGTGACGCGACTGGGTTGGAATAAACACAATAACATAGGTATAGATATTTGGAAAATTATTTTCTGGCTGGTTAATCATCAGTGATGATTAATTGTCACACTGAGGAGATTGCGTGTTTCTTAACTGGGCCAACTTAAGGGCTCGACTTACCTCTCTTCATGTGATTTCTCTGAAGGAGACTTTTGTCTATCCATAGCCGCTTTAAGCAGAGTTCACGATTTTTCCATGGGTTATTTTTCCAGTTCTGTAAGAGGATTAGGCTACAGGATGTGTAGGAGCTTGTTTGTCACCTGGTGGGGTTTTAAGCTCCCTGAAGAATTTATCCTCTCCAAACAAACTTTTACCCTCATGAGATGAAATCATAAAATAATTTACTGCATTTTATCGCTTTTAGAGGGCATTTCCCAACAAATTAATGCAAACTGACACCGAGAGCAGGATATACAATGCTTAACAAATTTATTAAAACACCACCTAAATGTGAGGTTTATGCCACAGTTACACTAAATTAACAATACTGATGATTAGCAAAATGACTTTTATGTTTGTCTAATAGTAAATTCACCAGTGTGCTTATTTAATGCGAAAATATAATTATTGTTGTCATCCTTGAATTTACAAAAAAAGCTTTTTATTAAGATAACAAATGAAAGCTATTTATTTGCAGTGCTGAACAGAAAAATTAGTTTCAGTGGTTGACTTTTGTGCTCATGTTTATAGGTCAGGTGATGTAATAAATATAATGGGGACACCTCCTTTTCTGACACTAAACACTTCTATCCCCACGTTCTTCCTAAAAGACTAATTTTACATGTTCTTGTTTGCAAAACTGCAACTGTGCTGAAGATGTTGAGACAGTTGCAACAGTGCTGTTCAGCAAAGGAAATATAAATAATCTGTTATCTGTGTTTTCTCCTGTGTCTTTAGGTATGAGACAGTTTTAAATATTGTTAATGCCGTGTTTTTCCCCCCCTGTGTTTTTGTAGCTTGTTTTTGGATACAATGTCTTCGTCACAAAGACATGCCTGGGTTGGGTTATTTGGTTGTCTTTCTCTACGTGTGAATCTTGTGATAATCTAGTAACCTGTTCAAAGTATTCCCTGCCTCTCAATCTGTCTGAGATAGGTAACCCTGAATCAGATAAGTAGAAGAGGATGGAATATTCAATTCACATCAAGAATATTTCCTGGTTTTCAGTCTTCACAAATTTATAGACCTGTTCCTTTAAAAACAGATTAAACTGTCACATATTTTGTCTCCTGTACACTAATGTGGTTTACTTTGTAAATGTCTTTGAGAACTTGGAAACTGAGAAGATTATCATAAAAATCCCCACAAAAACCAAATCTAAAACAAAACAGATATATCCTTAAAGCAAACAACTGATGTTTAATTATGGGGCACTGAAAATTAATAAACTCAGGCTACTTCAGATGTATATTTGTGGAAAGATGTTAAATAATAAATAAAGGAAAACTTTTTTTTATTGTTAACTGAGCTGCATGTTTATTTGTATAGCGTTCACTGTGCAACAATATTAAATCATTTAGGTAAGATCCACATAGGATCATAGATCTCATTCTCACACTCACACACACACACACACACAGAGAGATGTCTTTTTTAACTATCGTTACTTAGGAAAATATAATTTAAAAGGAAACATAACTAAATATGATGAAATTTATAATAATAAATATTAGTAATTTACAGCAGAAAACGAAATGTAACCATTAAAATATTGGCGTAAAATAAAAATGTACACAATTAGAGTAAGTTAGAGAGTCTCCCATCAGCAGATTACGAATCATACTTTACGTACAGCCTGCGGTCTTTCTCGGTGGCTCCTGTTTCTGGCTCTCGGCGCCCCTCAGTGGTGACAGCGGGTACTGCGTGATGACGCTGCCACACTGCGCTTCTTACGTAGCCCGCGTAGCTACGTAAACACGTGCGCTTCGCTGCTTCCAGGTTACAGTTTTTTTTTATTCCACCGTCATCCTCGCGCTCCAGCATCGCTCCCTGACAACAGCGGCGATGGCGGAGCCCGTAGCATCGGATGCAGCGGCCAAGACAGACGCAGCAGCAGCGGCATCATCACCCACACCGGGCCCCTCTCCCGTAGCCAGCCCGGGCTCCGAGCCTCCTTCCATGGCTCTCTCCCCCACCGCGGACGGCTCACAGCGGCTGCTCTTCTCCCACGACCTGGTCTCCGGACGATATCGCGGCTCAGTCCGGTTTGGCCTCGTACGGATGATCCACGGCGAGGAGGATTTTAACTCAGATTCGGACCTCGACGATGGCGGAGGGAGAGGCGGAGACGGCGGCGGCGGTGGAGGAGGCGGACGAGTACCGTGCGGTTCGGACACTGAGAGCGCCGTGGACACCCCAAGTCGGCCTCTCGGGAGGGGATTTGTCCGCGTCCAGTGGTACCCCGAAGGTGCGAAGCAGGACATCAGGGAGACAAAGGTACCACACAGCTGCTAACGTGCTTACTGTTTACCCCGGCAGTCGGTGGTTATCTCAGCCTGACGTCAGGACTGCTTTGTTTCACCTGCCTGTTGTGGGTTTTTGGAGAGGGGGGTGATCGGCGGACTTGTTACCCAAGCAGTCATCAGCTTCACCTGATCCATCAGACTAAAACCTGCAGCCTAGCTCGCTAATTGGCTAGCATTCAAGCACACAAGCTAGCTAGCAGTTTAGCTCGTAGCCTCATGTATTTCAGCTGGTCCCGGCAGGTTGAGCAGGGTTGATCCACCTGACTGCAGCCAGCTCGCTGCTAGTACACCAAACACACACACACCACTGACCGGACAGGTAGGGGCTTGCACAGGTCCTGTCAGGTGCACCTCCCTGCTTAGACACCTTACACCTATTGATTAGCTCATCCTTGACTCAGTGTAGATCCTCAGCTGGGTGTGACCTGGCCTGAGACCAAGCTTTGTGTGTGATAGAAGATCTCTTATTATTATATAAACAT
>NW_005187469.1:1477815-1480886 GCF_000239375.1 Pundamilia nyererei | reverse complement strand
TGATAGTGCAGATATGCTGAACTGAGAATTTATAGTCTATGGCTGATAATTTCTAATGCTCCTCTATAGCAGGGTTTTACATATCTAACACTAACAATAATTGCTTCCACCCAATTATCTGCTCGATCTACCTCCATGCCTTGGGGTTCTGTAGTGTCCTTTTAGTCATTTGAATCCAAATCTTGTTGATTACTGTGCTTTGTATTTTCTCTGTCGTTTCAAATGTCGGGAACATTACCAAGAAGATTTGAATTAGTTTTTTGCATTAGTTCACACAGACCTAGAGACTGGATGGAGAGTGGTTGCTGGAGGTTGCTGTCTTTTGCAAACTGTATGCTGCGCCAATAACCTCCTTGTGGTTGCTGCAGTCGCCTGTAGTTTGCATGGATGGTGTCAACTTGCCCGTATTTGCCAACAAACCATTGAGCACTAGTGAAATTTACACTGCTCACCTTTAATGTAAGAGTTGTACCTTACTGCTGAAACCACCATGTTTCAAAAGGCGTAACTCTTTACTTTGAAGGCAAACATTAGCTATTAACACACAAGTGTTGCACTCTTCAGTTTCACTGCCACTTGGCGAATAAAGAAGTCAGAGTCTTCTCTGCAAAGGACGAGTGACCACAGCAATCACAAAGAGCTTTTTGGTGCGTCACCCTGTCTGGGCATCAGCGTCTGGAGATTCGGTTAATTCATAGTTTCAGATCATCCTTAAGGACACTAAACCTAGTGTAGGTTATATTTTTTGGGAGGGGCTGTTAAGTGAAGAGGGTACAAAAAGGGTACAAAGATCAGGGAAGACTGTGCAAATGTCCTCAGGCAGATTTGTTATGGGTCAGGTGCTTTACCCATGAGCTAAACCAGCACCCAAGAATTTAGACTCTTGCATCCCAAACAGTACAGTTGACATTATTTTAACTTTAATTAATTACATCACTCGTTGGTGGTGGTTGGACACTGTGAACCTGTATGTTAAAAATTCAGCTGTCATTGTTGATCAGTAGTTTGTTGATACTACCAGTATGTTCAACACTGGGGCGATTATGTGGAGTGCAACCAATATGAATCAATACCTTTTAACTGAGATATCAAGGTGATTGATTAAAATTCTGAAGGCTATTGAGGTATGAAATATAGATTTAGACTCCTGGACGCCATTCATTTGTTTTGAAGTTTAAAGTCTGCATTTATAAAGTAGACAGCAAATATTTGCAAACCTCTGGCGATTTCTCTGAGTGATTGCAGTCAGTCCAAATCAGACTGCAACAGCTTGTAGAAAGATTGCCACCCATCAGGTAGGTTGAACCCCCTGGGTCGTAATATTCCCAAAGTATTTGTATTTAATGTATTTATTTAATGAAATATTCATATTTGGCGCCCCTGTATCGAAACAATATAACAATGCAAAAATACACTGACACTATGCTGTATTGATTTTTTTTTCTTTTTTTTCCTTTTTCTCACTCATAATAATTAACAGAGTACCACACAAAAGCATGAATGCCGGTAACAGTGCCAGACACTCAGATTTTAAGCTCTACAAAAATTGAGCAGAGGAATCTAAATGGTCCGTAACACTTTGACTGTCTGGTGCAGTCAGCTGCTGCCTGTATTTGTCTAAGTGGCCACGCCCTGAACTCTAGCATCCTTTCTTCTTCTACTTTCAGCTGCTCCCTATATGGGTCTTCACATCTGCCTCCATCACACTCTATCCCTAGCATCCTCTTCTGTCTCATCAGCTCTCTGCATGTCCTCCTTCACTACATCCATGAAACCTCCTCAACATCCTTTGTCATATATATCCACTGTCCCTCCTCTGCACATGGTCCAACCATCTCAGCCCTGCCTCTCTAACCTCTTCTCCAAAACCGTAACCAGGGCCGTCCCTCTGATAGCCTTATTTCTTCTGAGCATCTTCAACTCTGCCACCTCCAGGTTGACTCCCTTTATTTCTCTCCTCACAGCCATCTTTGAAACCTTCCCTTTTGCTTTAGCCACTATTCTTCTGTCACAAATCACCTGCGACACTCGTCTCCACCCACTCCACCCTGGATGAATTATAAAAAAAAATCAGAGATTAAAACCATTTTTCTCCTGGGCAGTTAACATGCTTTTTAATGCTGTACATTTGAACATTTTAACATGGAAGTCTGTAGTGACTGGATTTTGGAGCCAGCCTCGAGGAACAGCAGTGTGGAGCGCTTCAGCATCAGACCTTGAATTCAGTCGAATCTGGACAGCACATATGTGATGTTGGTACAGAAAGTCGCTAACCTGCATCGGTATAAACTACAGTCTCAGCCTTCTAAAACCTCTTGACAGCTTCAGTTCAGTTAGACATGTAAATCGCTGCGTACATCTTTGTGCAGTTTTACCATTTTACCACCAGATAATGAGGACGTTTTAGCAGGTGCAGACTTTGCAAACCTGTTCTGTGCATCCTCTAAGCTTCTCTGGGGTTCTCCTGGGCTTTGTGGAAAAGGGTCACAGAGTTTAAAGGAGGACAGGCCTGGAACAAGCTCACACAGACTCATTTCAGAGACAGGATGTGAGCAGAAGAAGCCTATTTTAGAGCCCAGCACTGCCTTGCTTTGTCTTTCCAGTTAAATGAGAAAAGTTCTGGTCTGAGTGTCATTCAGACCTCAGTCAGAACAAAGGCAGAACGACGCGCCCCTTAAACAATGACGCTGATGTTTACTCAGCACCATGTCCTCTGTGTCGATGTGCACATGTATGGGTTTCATTGTGTGTCGTATTCGTGATTTCTCCTGTGCTTATCTGCACGCCCAGTCTCAGCAAGCTCATTTTGCATAAATCCTGAGAGTACAGTTTTACATCCTAATCAATCATTCATGATCACATCCTGCAGTATGCAAAGTTGCACATCTTCAAGGTGCTGTTTGCACAAAATTTCAACTTTTTATTTATTTATTTTTTTCTGCAGGTTGCACCTCATTTTCACTTCACGTTTTCTCTCAGGAGCGATCAGTGGAGAGAAAAGTGATGCTTAGAGTTACTCTCGGGTTTCATAAAGCAGACATTTTCACAGCGAAATAGGATTTTGGACATTG
>NW_005187469.1:1472700-1476882 GCF_000239375.1 Pundamilia nyererei | reverse complement strand
GCAGCGGTCAGAGCGTTAGCAGCGGTCAGAGCGTTAGCAGCGGTCAGAGCGTTAGCAGCTCTCGACGCCATAAACTTTGAGTTGTTGTTGTGCTATGTCAAGCCAATAAAACCATTCAATCGCACAAGAAAAACAACTGTTGTTATATGATTTAATTTATGATTACTTTTATGTGATTGTCAGTTTATGTATCACTCAGATGTTAAATTACCATATTTTTCGGGCCATAAGGTGCACAGGATTATAAGGGGCATTAAGTGAAACAAAACTGTCAGATAAGTCAAACTTTACTAAACTCATTCTTCTTGCTTCCTCCACTTCCGTACCATTGATTAATTAATGTGGAATTCTCTCGCAGCTGCTCTATTCCCATGTTGTTGCAGTATATTAATCACTAACCTCGTATTGTGGATGGATTATCTCAGTTGTTCTCCTGACTGAAGTTTACAGCATCCTGCCATGCGATTGCATTTGTCCCCAACCATTGGATCGAGTGGAAAAAAGTTAGCGTTCATCTTCTAGCTTCACTGTGTTTGCTATGCTAACATAGCTGTGACGCTGGTAATCACGTAGCACATCATTATATACCAGCTAGCCCAACTTCAGTAACCCTAAAAAGCCACTGCTGTTTAGTTTTCGGTCTTCATTTATGTTGGAAGTGATAGCAGAGCTGTACGTTTTAATTTTTTCAGAAATCTCTGTCAGGACATGGTATATCATGTTTAGGTGGAAACTAGCGAGCTAACTTCCTGCTAACTTTTAACTCCGTTAAATTTAATAAATTCTGTTTTCATGGATGCCTGGATGTTAAACTTAATTGTTACACCTGGTAAAGCAGCAACACTGATCATTTTATTACAGATGAAAGATTTTAGACAGTTTTTAACTCTCGAAGATGCGGCAGTGTTCGTTCGACTTCAGGTCCTGAAGCGGATGGAGTTTTGGACCCTTATTACTCTGCGAGGCTCCTGATTACGGTAGCTCCGACAATCCATCAAGCTGTGCGGCTTCCTATCTTACCAAAGTCGCACTAAAACATTTGCTGACAGATTTTTGTACCACATAAAATCGGTTCGAGGTCAGTAAGCACAACCAGAATTCATACATAAGGAAAATTAAAGGATTTTAAGTGCCTCATAGTGCAGAAAATACCATATGTCCTAAAACATAACAATAGCAATAATTGACCTAAATAATGGATGACCTCATCTTCTGTGTTGTCAAACCTATGACACCATATACCAACTATACATACCTGACCACATCACCACCACCAGGTGGTGGTTTTTGAGTGTTTCCGCCAAGACCGTCTCTCTGGACATGTCGGAAGACACAAACTCTACTGGCGATTACAGTTTTTGGTCTCCTGACCATGCAAACAGAGCTGGGATGTTCAGGAACCTGCTTGAATCTGAAAATCAGCAGGAAATTCCAACAAACTGCAGTCCAGCAGCTCTGGGAAATGTAAGCAATGGATATGATGTATCCATCCAAGAGCACCAACCAAAACTTGTGCTTTCTGATCTTTGGTGACTTTTAATTCAGGTAGGTGGAATTGTTCTCTCTGAGGAAGGAAACGGCCTTTCTCTTTTCGTGGCGCTAAAACTTCATACGAGTCTGCTTCCACTTTCAGACAGCGTGCTGAATTTTTGTCATGGGTCATTAATTAACATCAGCCCATCATGCTCAGACCAACCTCACTGAAATAGTGAATTACACCATGAGAAAGTGAATTTAAAAAAAAATAAAAATGTTGACTGGAAATTAGACATGCTGACAGTTTAGTCCCAGGTGGCTGTTATGGTAATGTGCAGGCTTTTTCTGTACCCTGGGAATGGTTTCATCCCACCTTCTGCTCTCAGAGTCAGTTGAATTGTCAGGGCTTTCTTGGCGTGCTGTCATATGATGAGCTTCCACTTTCGCTGCTCTTGCCCGTTACAATGCCCTCGAGTTAGCAGCATTATGCATTCATTAAGGTTCACTGCTCTGAATACAAATCAGACTGATCTGATTTGTGATTAATAAATTCCACTCGGCTGCTCGCAGTGCTTGACCCCACGGTGAAATGAGGAAATAAAACATTAGCATTTTGTTGCTTATGCTAAGCCATTATCGTTATGTTGCAACTGAAACAGGAAGTTCTGGATCAATAGACATAAATAAATCCCGGTGAATAGGGAGACTCCAGGTCTTACTGCATTTATTTTTGCCTTTTCATCATGCTGGAAGGTTTTTCTTTTTTTCTGTTTGTTTTAAAGGCACTGCTGAGCAAGTTATTTAGGGAAGCTTGATGCTGCGTTTATATGGGAACCTTTTCTTTGGATTGTCCTTCAACTCAAAGTGCTCTCAAATTACTGAATAGTTTTGGTAGACTTGTGACTTGCACACAGAACCTTTTGGCAGCTGTAGCAGTCCGTCTGTGCAGGTTTCTTCTGTTTGGTCTACGGGGGGAACAGTTCTGCAGTTTTGTACCACAACTCCAATTTTCCTGTACCACAGTGGCCATGTGGTGCTGTTAAAACACGCCAGTCTGGTGAAACCTGGAATTTTGAAAAATCGTGCAGGTCCTGAGTGAATAGCAATTTTTAACAAAGTACATAAAAAGGAATAAGTGTACATATCCCAACATACAGTACATTCAAGCATGTTTAGCATGGGTTCAAGCCTGATCATGTAGAGCTTAGTTTGTAATTAATAAAATTAAAAATTTTGGATCTCACTGGAAAAGATCTGCTGATCTGACTCCTGCTAGTTTATAGCAGATTTGTGTTACGTCATACTAGTTGCTGGATGGAAGAAAATGCAAATGTATAAGAGAAATCATGGTTACATAAGCTATTTGTTTTTTGTTTTGTTTTTTTGATAATAAGATGACTATTTTGTTATTGGGAAATCATGAACACCCCTACATGGGCGGGGGTTATATTCACTGTATGCTATCCTTAGCATGGAAACAGTGATGGCAGCCATCAGTCTGTTTGTCTCTCAGGCTTATAGTTTAACAAATTCTTGTGTGAACAACAGGTTTATTGCTCTTGTTTGCAGCAAATGGGGGGAAAAATCCATCAAAATTTCAAGTGGGAGGAAGAGCTGAATGCTGTAACCGCAGGGTGACTCCCATCTGTCAACCTGGCCCTCCACCCTGCCCCCATCCATCCAGCTACACAAGTGTGGTCAACCCCCCCAGCTGACCTACACAATAGAAACATGTCTTTCCCTGTGTGGGCTGACTGCTGATTTACACTCGGGCCACTGCACCACACGGTTTTCTTTCACCTCTTATCCATCTTCTGGTCATGATCACATACATTGCTTTTAGTCCCATCGAGCCCTCGCCTCTTCAAAAGCATTTTAGCTGCAGCGCTGCCGAGCACTTGAAGAGATCATCTTACTGCTGAAATGCGTTTAAAACACGAGGTCGGGCTGTATTTTTATTTTTTTTATTTCTGGTTCTTCTGTTAAACACGTGGAGGCTAAACAAAGTGACTGTAAATCGATCACCGAGGACAGTATTTCAAGAAATGCACTGAGTAATCTGACCGAGTAGAATAGGTGTGATTAGCTTTAGGGGTGGGAATTAGCAATGTAATGATACAAATTATACAAACACTCATTACATGGCAAGCAAGCAGTAATGTTTGTGGCTAAAAATGACGCCAGTGGTGGAGGTCTGAATGAGAGGGTCCATGTTCTAGTCTTTACCACAGTTCTATCACTTTATAACAGCTGTACGAAGAGGCTTGAATTTTATTCCTGGGGTGTGGCTGCTCTGACTGACAGGTCGATGGACAGCCTGCGTGTGTTTGGCTTCACCTCTGCTTATTCAAGTTACCAAACTTGTGGTGCATTTTTAGCTCAGTTATCTAACGATAACATGGCTTGCATTCATAGACTGTATATAAAGGATGGCTCTAACTAAAGGGTCTGAAAAGTGGAGATGGTGCAAAGTGTCTTACATTTGCATTT
The DNA here is from genome assembly GCF_000239375.1 of Pundamilia nyererei. NCBI lineage: Eukaryota > Metazoa > Chordata > Actinopteri > Cichliformes > Cichlidae > Pundamilia > Pundamilia nyererei. The sequence continues at coordinate 1,472,916 of NW_005187469.1, read as the reverse complement.
TTCCTAAGCAGGCCAGCAGACAACGACTCCTGTGGTTGCAGGAAGGGGTTTGTGTGGATGCCTCCCTGTTTGTTTCTTACATAGGCGAAAATGACACTGTGTTGGATTACACAAATATTTTAAGTCCAGTCTGACTGCAGGATGATCGCGCAATACATCACAGTACACACTAGGGCTGAACGATTATGGAAAATAATCTAATTGCGATTTTTTTTT
>NW_005187469.1:1456775-1471406 GCF_000239375.1 Pundamilia nyererei | reverse complement strand
GCAGCCTTTGCGGTTAGAAAATTGCACTTGATCATGTCGCGATATTATCGCAAATGCGATATATCGTTCAGCCCTAGTACACACAAAGGAAAAATTGAGTGTTCATTCACTTCGCTGTGGTGTCAGACTGCGTGTGTCGTCCTTATTGATTAAGCTTGATTAGTTGATAAAGCAGCAAACACAGTTACTGTCTGGACTGAGCGGATGATATTAATCACATTGCTTATCTCCACTTGTTTAGTCTGCTCAGCTTGTTTAAAACCTAAATCATTTATTCTGCCAGTTCCTCTGCGTTTAACCTGCCGCAATTCAAGTTGAATTTAATCAAACGTTTTTGTTTTTAAAAATTAAAAAAGTAGGATCAGTAGAATTTGATTAAGTCCTTCAGAGCTGTGGTCTTATGTCTTTTAAAGGTCACCTGAGTGTTGCCGATTGTCAAAACAGCTACTCTGATGTCGCACACTGCTCAGCACTAATCAGATGACTGTATGCATCCGTCAGTGGAGTTTGCTCAGAAGCCTCCCGCAGGTGCTCGTGGTAGGCTGGCAGACGTTGGCGTAATCTGGGACACGAAGCTGTTGCCAAGGCCCGCCCAACGGTGCTTTGGAGCCCAGAGCCTTGGTTATGGTTTGTGCAGGTGCCAGGCAGGGAAACAAACAGACGAGGGGCAGGGCACCAGCCACCGTACTGTACGCTTCCTCGAAGAACAGTGAAGCAGCTGCAGCGCTGCACTGCAGCTGCTCATCACACCTGAAGAAATCCTCCTAAAATTGCATGAAGTTCTTTTTCTTTAATGCTGACTGTACATGCTGCAGCAGGTAGCTGCAAAAGTCTGTGAATAGTGGATGCAAACATCTGTTTTGTGTTCATCCCTCAAGAAAATGTTCAGGTTAAAGTTATTTATTTGTCTTCTTGGAGATGGTTTCTGACTGGTAAAACACAAGCTTCACGACTAGAACAGTTATGCAGTGTTTAGACCTATTTTTATTGGATCAGGAGAAAATCTGAAAATGTTGCTCGTCAACATTAAATCATGTTTAGTCAACTTGCTGTCTTGTTTGAATTGTTCGGGGAAAAATAAATCAGAAACTTCTCATTTTTTTTCTTTGAAACTGTCATTTTGTGCGTTGCTGTTACACTAAAGTAGTTCAAGTTTATTACGTTTATTCATAAGCACATTTTAAAATGAACAAAGTGCTGTGCATGCTGAAGGAAAGACAACTTAACTCTATGATAACAGGGGGAAGAAAATGGGGGAAAAACTTCTAACCAGTTTTAAATAAAATGCAAATCAGTCCGTGTACCATTGCGTCGAAACGTCAAAAATAAATAGACACGAAGCAATAACTTTGAGGACTCCTCGGCTGCTGTTTTCAACCATCAATTACCCATAAACACACGAGCAGCGAGTGCAGCTCATGCTGTACTGAGTGTGTGATAGTTTATTGATTTGACAGCATTTGATGGTGCTCTAGACGGCACATGACTACGATGCTGCTAAATGTGCGGTGACTTTGCTTTGTTGTCTTATCCATCAGAGCAATCATGAAAACGCAGACAGACATGGAGGATGTCTAGGTAGGTTGTGATGAAGCTGCTCAGCAGGTAAAGGAAGGATATGTCTGATGTTTTTCTTTTTCACCTTTTAGACCTCCTCCTCGGGGGTCATGGCTTTTGTTGTTAAAGTGTGAAATGGACGGGACAAGCTGTGAATCTGCTGTGCTCTCTGAAGACTTCAGGCCTCATGGATCATCTTGCTCTGTTATCCTCCTTCCATTTAAGCTACATCCAAGTTGTTACAGACTGTATGAGGGTTTGGGCAATTTAGTTATTTTTTTTAAATCGACCTTTTAAAATGTGGGTAAACACTGGTGCTGTGTTAATTTGCAGAGTTTGGCTAATCGTGGCACCAGCAGCCATCTGTTCCTGCGGTTAAAGTCCATGTTGCCTGTTGGGAATTTGGTTACACATTGCTTTGGTGCAGTGCCAGTTTATTCTGACACAGCCTACATTAAACTTCATTTTCACTGAGATGTTGTCAGACCGAGCTGGTTAAACTAGATGTCCAGCAGGTATTCAGACCTGCCCACGACCAGGACAGGGAGTAAAATCAGACTAGCTCACTAGTCTAAAGTCATGAAACAGTCAAACCTGAGTAGTCTAATGGATGAGGTTAAACACTGTCTGTACTAATATGGTGTAAATCAAAGAACCGTTTAAGCCGTTGGTTACATTCTGTTTTAACTGAAGTCTGATCTCAGATTAGTTTGAGTGGGGCTAACGTTAGCCTTCTCTGCTGCTTGGTTAACAGATGCATAGAACACCAACTGATGTGTAATGTATGAGGTCACGGTTTTCTTACTGTAACCCGGGAGATGAATTTTGTTTCCTGTCTGCCGCGTCTACAGTGAGCAGACATGCTTGCACGAGAGACGAGCGCAGACAGGAACTTTAATCCCTGCATTAATTCCACTGTTGTCAGCACCGCGTTCAAACTTGAAAGTGAAACATGCGTCTTCCTCATCACGACTTGTCGTTCAAGCTTTTACAGAAAAGTGACTAAAGTGTTCATTTAGACATAAAATCATCAGTTCTGATGATTTTAAAGGATAAAAGGTGCCTGTTGTGTCTGAGAGGTTTTTGTTTTGTTTTGTTTTGTTTTTTTCAAACGTGTCTTTATCTCCATCCAACCCTTCTTCATTTCTCTCGCTCCCCTGCGTTCTCCTCATCTCCCCCACCTCCCACCACCTCCCACTACCTCCTTCACCTTCTCCACATTCTCATTAACAGCAGCTGCATTCACAGCTTTTTCATTCTGAATAAAATCAGCTGTTGTGGGATGTGATTTTCATATAATCTGGTGTTTACATGCTCTGATGCAGTTAAATGGACAGAATAACGTCATGTTCACTGCAGCGCTTGTTATTGTGGCTCATTTCTTTCATATTTTTTAAGGTAGAGCTAATGTGCTTCTCTCTGATTTCAGCCTCACTTGTATGGTTACTCATATTGATACGAAGTAGTTTAATTATTAGTGCGTGTTCAACTATGCGCTAAAAGCTCAGACTTTTTAAATTCTTTTTATTTTTATTTTTATATGTATGATGTCAAGAGTGGATGTCCTCATACCCACCAAACGTTCTGTTTCATGAGGGGCAGCCAATCAGTGATGTGAGGGCTGATTATGGAGACTGACTGTAAAGGCAGAGAAGCTAAAAGGGTTTGTTCTAAAAGGCTCAAAATAAGACAAATGAGGAGTATTTTGATTTGTGAATCATGCAAAGCTACTCTTACTGAGTCCAAGAAACCCCCTGGAAATATACACCAAAGGTCCACTTCAAGGGTTTGTAATAAAAGTCAGAGTAATTTTAGTCTAGTTTTTAGACTACCACGCTATTTTCTTTACATTTTTAATATGTTTTGGACCTGTCCGCTCTTTATTATTTTTGTTTAAATTTTGTATCGATATCTCTTTTCCTTCATACAGCCGTAGCCAGCGTCCTGACAGAGACGTGTTAGAGACTGTTGATGTAATGTGGTGCTGACTGGATGGGATAATGGAACACACACACACACACACACACACACACACACACACAGGAATAGCTGCACTCTGAGGTGACTTGCCTTGCTTAAGGAGCCAGCCTCCTTTCCTCCTCACTCTCTCTCCCTCCTTCATCTTCCCATCCTCCCTGTTTTCCTCTGCAGTGTTGGTCCTGCCCAGTGGGGAGACAGTCTACTTTCTCCCGCTCGCTCTTCCCCTTTGTATTTCCATTTTACTATCTGCTGTTTTTGCTGCACTCTTGTCTATTTCTGGCTCCTGCTTTTTCTGGTTTCCTCACTCTCTGTCTCTCTCCTGGGACTTGTCTCGATCTCCCACTTGTTGGGCTGGCTGCTTTCTCGTCTGTACCATGTTCACAGCTCATCCTCATTTTCTCCCCGTCACACCCTGTCTCCAGCTCCTTGCGCCCTCCTCCCCTTCGGCATCTTCTCTCCTGACGTTTTTTTTTCCTTCTTTTTCCCCACATCCATTTCTTTGTCTTAATGATTGACTCTCGAGTATCCTCCACCACCTTCTTCCTGTCTCCATCTTCTATTCTCCACCTTTTTGTGACTGCATTTTCTTCTTTTTCTTTTTGCTACTCATTTCCCTGCTGATATACAGTACAGTGCTGTCTTGCGGCTCTTAGTGCTCCTTGTTGGGTTTTTTTTTTTTTTTTGTTTCATCTCTCAAATTACACAGCAAGGAGATTGCTCTATAATAGATACTGTGCTATTAGTCCTTCTGTCAATCCCCTGTGGTCTTCATCGGTAAAAGGATTTGTGCCTTCTCTGTTTTTAATAGAGCCGTGCACCCTTCCTGTGTCCAAATCAATAGGCTTCAGCTAGCCTGTCCTGCAGCAGCAAGAAGGGTTATCAGGGTGTGAGGATTTATTGGTGATGCAGTTTATTGCCTTATAAACAAAACTGCAAAGACTAATCATTGATCTGTTTTTTTTTTTTTGCTTCATCACTTTTAAATAAACTCAGGATTACTGTATTTACTTTATTTTAAGATCACCATCCTTGCAGAATCAGTGTCTGATGTGAGAACCTCATTGTGCAGCATCAGACAGCCAATCACAAAGCTGTGACAGCAGTTCTTCAGACTAGTGTGAGAGCGAGAGGCTTTAATGCGCACAAACCAACCCACACAAGTTCAAAGGGTCTCCTAACGGTATTGTAATTAGTGCTGAATTAGTAGCAGCCTGTGTAGTGTTTAGCAGTTAGTTGGTGTGTATGACGGTTATTATTAGAATTCTTTTCATAGCCCCTTTACATACGGCAGTTGTCAAGTTAATGTCTGCAGAGCTGTTTTAACTTTTAACACATTCGCAAAGTTATTATAAGCCTCATTCACGCACAATCGCATGCATTCATACAAGCCTAAGATTCACATACCCACACTCTGATGGATGCATCAGGGGCAACTCGGGGTTCAGCATCTTACCCAAGGATACTTCGACATGGGGATTAAACTATCAACCTTTTGATTAGTAGACAACGTGGTGGAGCAGGACATTAGCTAATGCTATGTCTGTGGCTACTTCATTAGGAGGACATCACAAAATATTTACATAAATGTAAAATGAGTGGAAATTTATCATGTTTTTTCTGAGTCCTATGAGATTTTAATCAGTGGCGTTGATGAAAATGAAACCAGTGATCCCACGCTGACTCACCGTGTCATTATGTTTAGATGCTTAATAGAGACGCGCTTGGCAGAAGAACTGGCAAACTGTGTCAAAGATTAAGGTACTTTGTCTTTGCTGAAAGATAAAAACAAATAGAATTTGGTGACTGTTATAACAGCACAGAATGAAATTGGCTTTTAAAAGACACAAAAATGGTAGGAAAACTGTGTCAGTGTAACGCAATGGTTACAGTCACAAAACCGTAGTGTATACAAACATTGGCTTGTTGTTATGGCAACAGGTTTGATGATCAGTAAATCATTGGGATCACAGTAATCTGTAAGTCATTGGGAACCAAAGTTGTAATTGAAGGTGAAAACAGATTAAATGCTCAGCCCTAATTATGAACATAAACCATCAGGCTCTGAAAAGATGCTACAAACAACATCTAAAATGTTTTATATGACCCTGTTTCCTTTGAGACGGTTACATCAGTCGCTTCTACACCACACATATCTGATCCAGAGGCTGTTCACATTAACTCAACACGGACACGTTTCAGTTTTATCCATAATCAGCTTCAGCAGACCCACAGTGCAGAGTCTGACATTGTTCCATTCTACTGTGAAGTCTTAATTAATTACTAATTAATTAATGAATTATATAAACTAACGATCAGTTTTTGGAAGTGGACAAATGCTGTTGGTGCACTGTTAAATGCAACAAGTGAGAAAAGACTGCAGCACCACTCAAAGACTGACTGTGATGAGTCAGCTCAACATCATGAAACTACTCACAACACAGCTCGTGTTTTTATGCATTTAATTTTTGATTGAATTGTAAAACTTTTGATATATGAGCTAATTTAGCTTTTGATTCAGCTACTGCATGGGGCGAAGCTCTGCCCGTGCATGTAGGTCTGTTATTATCAGGGCGACCTGCTTAGCAAAGTCATTTAAGTATTTTTGAGTCACAAATAAATAAAACTTTCAATACATTTTTTTTTTTTTAATTAGCTTGCACATGTAATTTACATCGTCCTGACGGACCTACTGTACATTTGCATCTGAGTGTACTGGCTTTACCTGAAACGTTTTTAACTTGCATGGATGTGGATTTGCATCAGTTCACCTCTTTAGTTCACGTCGTGTTTGATGTGAATGAGCTTAGTCTTTCTCAATGGTCATCCCAACCTTTACGTGAGGTTTTGGTGTATCTGGTTTGTTTGATACTTGGATGTCTACATGATTGAGAAAAGTTAATACCTCTTCTGGACTTCTGAAATCTTGCTGCTCACAAATAGTCCAGCATGCAGTGAGGTAATAATCCCATTGAGATTCCACATAGGGATTTTGATTACGAGCCATAATATTTTAAGCATCCAAAGCAGACTCCCCCTCACCCCCCCTCACCCCCCGGAAAAGTCGCGGAAAAGAACTACCGTGCCCACAGTCCTAAATTGAAACCACATCTGTGATTGGTGGAAGTCTCTGTTACCATGGAAATGTTTCTACCTGTGAAGACAGGTAGCTTAATAAACGGTAAACTTCAGAAATGGCGAGAGTGGTGATTGCTGTAGAGCATGAAGCACTGTGCTACATTGATAACAAGGATAAAATATATACAAAAAAATTATACAACAACGGGATGATTAATAGGTTCAAATTCAAGAAGTTCATCCAGAGTGAGTGTCTGCGTATGTCTAGAATTGCAATGCATTCTGGGATGAGCAGTTTTTAACTGTGGAAAAAAAAAAAAGTTCTTCACACAGTCTTGTACCTTGTACCTATCTAGCTCAGAACAAGCAGGAACTATGAAATATGAACCTATAGTAGCTCTGCAACAGATTACCTGAATTGTAGAACTTGGCTTACTCAGTTACTGAGTATGCTAACACACTGCTTTTAAACCAGTTTCAGCCAACTCTTTGTGCACTTACAAATCATTGAAGTCATTCACATAAAAACAACTCGGCAGCCACCCAGAGCGCAGTTCTCACAGGATCCACGTAACCCAGAAGGCCTCACTTGCTCTTTTACAGTTTGTTTGTCTCTTCTTTCAAAACTGCAAATTATTTTTTTCGATTTTTCTCCCAAACGCCACTGAGCTGAAGCATAGTTTGCCTGTGGCTGAAGGCGGAGGTGCAGGATGTAGCTGTGCTACGTCGCACCTTCATTATCACAGATTTTTAGCAGCATCTGTGGGTGGAATTTCACCTTCTGGCTTCATATTCAGTGAAGTTAGCCGTGTGTGGAGAGAAATGTTACCTGTTACTACTGAATGCGCCCGTGTTTGTGGCTCGGGTGTCTTCTTTGTATGGACAACAGAGTGAAGGAGAAGTGAGCCCGGTATAGAAAGCTGTCTGTCAGAGAGCAGGCGTGGCCCCCAAGCTGCAGTTCTCTGCAGCATCCATCTTCCTCTCCATCTTTGTGCCGCACCTGAATAATGACTCGTGCAAATCAGGCTGGAAAATCAAAGCCTCCATCGATTCTTGTTATCAATCTGGCCACTTCTGCCCTAAAAGCATGGATGAAGAGACAACCAAGGTTGCTGCTCTTCTTTTTCCGAGGCAAGTGCCACACACAAACATTTTTTTTTTTCTTTCCCTTTTTGTTGTCGGAGTCTGTGCCCACCACCTCATCATACCGCCTCCCTCCTCCTCATCTCTATATGAGCCATAGCAACAGTCAACTGCTTTGCTGTGACCCATCGGTGTAGCAGGGGTAATCAGCCGTGTGTGTGCATGTGTGTGTTACCGGTAATGTCAAGAGATATGCGATTCACTCAGCGTGTCAAAGTCCAGTTTTAATTAGTGCGCATGTGTGTGTGAACCTGTGGCTTTGGAAGAAATGCATAAATCACCACAGCAGCAGTGGTGCAGAGACACAGCTTTGATTTCAAGGTGCCTCGAGGAGTTGTGTGCATCATGTGAGTAACGAGGAGGAACCTTCCTCCTTCATCTGCTTTCAGATTCAGATTTCACAAAGTCACGGCGCTGCCTCATTTTAATTTGACCTCCAAACAAACCTTAAAGCTGTCAAACTCTTTCTGCTCCTTAAGGAGATATCATCGCTTCACTGCTAATGTGGAGGATTTCTTTAAGGTTTTTTTTTTTTTTTTGTTCGTTTGTTTGTTTGTTTTTTGTGCTAAATTAATGCTCACCAGATTGCTCTGCAGAAAAATCAGATGTGAGAGTAAATTCACAAACCTGAGCAAATTGTGCTTAAAACTTAAAAGTTGTCTTTTACTTTTTTGCGAACATCAGTATTTCTGCAAGGGTCACGTTTTTCTATCAACATCCAAGTTTAATAATGTTGTTTTTCAAGCTACTGTGCACTGGAATAATCTTAATTCTGCATCATTAGTTTAGTAGCTGTGACCTTTCATTAGTACTTGGCTTCTGACTTATTTTAAGGTCAAGGTCAAGTTTATTTATATAGCACATTTCAAACAGCGATTGTGATTTAAATTGCTCAAGTGTTTGTGCAGATCTAATATTTAGGGGGAGACTATTCCAAAGTCTGGGACCTGCCACGGAGAAGGCTCTATCACCACGAGATTTGAGATTAGTCTGTGGGATGGACAGCATTAATTTTGAGCTAGACCTCATGGTTTTTCCTGGAGCATAAGCAGAGAGGAGCTCAGACAGGTAAGGAGGGGCTCGGGCGTTAAGTGACTTAAAAACAAAAAGTAAAAGTTTAAATTGTAGGAGACAGGAAGCCAGTGTAAAGAAGCTAAAAGCATTTTGGACCATCTGAAGACGATGGATGATGGCCTGGTCTAGACCATAATACAATGAATTGCAGTAGTCCAATCTGCAAGTAAGGAAAAGGTGAATAACACGTTCAAAGATGTTAGCCGGGAGGTATGGCTTTACCTTGGCTAGCTGTCTTAACTGAAAGAAGCAGGACTGAACTACTGCACTCACCTGCTTATTCAATTTAAAAGAACCATCAATGTAGACACCGAGGTTTTTTACATGTGTTTTACAATAGGAGGAAAGGGGGCCCAGAGTGCTATCGATGTGACTGAAGTTGCCAAAAATGACAACTTCAGTTTTATTTTCATTTAGCTTCACTATTTATTACACAGATACATAACACACAAACTCCTCTGATTCCACTGATTTCAGTTTCTGCTGCTAGTCTGAGCAGTGACGTCCTGACCTTTCCTGCAGGACACTGATGCGATCCCAAGCTCTCTGAGAGACAAAGTCTTTCCATCGTGTTTTGGCTCTGTCCCCAGATCCCCTCCAGGACACACCCAAAACACCTCATCTACTGGCCCCAGTAGCTGTGTTGTTAGGGGTTGCTTGGTCTATGTAGGGTTTTCCAAGGAAAGGTAAGGGGCTAGGCCAGGTATGGCTCAAATAACTGTGAAGACAAAATCTAGATACTTGGAGCGGGGATACCAGGCTGTCCAGTGTTTACTGTATATGATTCTCCTCGTCTTTTCTTTCTCTGTCCTCGCTGTTTTGCCCCTTCCCCTACCTCACTTTAAGTCTTTCTCTTTCTTACACACATGGTAAAAGAGAGTAAGTAATGCAAAGTTCAACCAAGACACTGCTGGATGAAACAAGAGCACTTAAGATCAGCCAAAAAAAGGTGTAATATATGGGTTTTTTTAATCTCCCTTTAGTTCCTCAATTACTGCCTAAATCACTCATTTAGGCATTAAGAGACGTAGACTGTAAGATGGTGACCATTTGTATTTTTAGACATCAGTACAACTCACGCATTTTAAATTAAAAAAAGGACTCGAAGGTTTAGGTTTCTAATGTTTCATGTGTGTTGATGCTGAACACAAACATACAGTTAAATCAAGGTTAAGACAAAACTGGGTGCATGTAGCTCATTGGTGGTTAAAGCAGCATCTACCAGAGCTGTAAGCCCAGGCGATCCTCTCTGCTGAGAGATAACAGTATCAGGAGGGGAAAATGTTTTTGCTTTATCACTTTTGTAACGCGTTGCTCGATGGGATGGCAGCGCCGTCCCTCCTCCTCAACTTCACCTCTTCCTGGAGAGTCGTCGCTACCACCGCGGGGGCATGCAGCTCCCTAGCAGAATTAAGGAACAGAGTGTAAATGACATAATCCAGTTACAAGGTGTACGGTGGATTAAAATTACAGTTACACATGTTAAGTGGATTATACTTTGATACCAACAGGACACTTTTAACAGCTGCCTGACCAGCGCGTTCGCACTCGGTGGCTATGTTTCTGTACCTGTGCTTTAAACGCAGCGTTTCTGACTACAGCAGCGCACTGCAGCACAAAGCACTGAAAGAATATTAATGAAGAAGAGCTGCATTTGTGGGTCTGTCCAAAAAAAGCTCTTCTCTTGGCTAAAAGCTTCAGATAAGTAGGGACAGAAGTTGGTGTGTGTACATGCTCTAATCCTGAGCTGCAGAGAAATGAGGAGATGACAAGCTGATGTTTAATCGAGTACAAGGGAACATGGCGACCCATCGATTATATCCCCTCCACACAGTCACACACACACTCAGTGGCTCCTCTCCCAGAAACCAGAGGAGTTGGGTTACAGTGTAAGATAAAGCTGAAGTGTGTGTGTGTGTGTGTGTGTGTGTGTGTGTGTGCGCGTGCGTTTGCAGGCGCTTTTCATACTGTCCTCAACAGGATGTTTGGGCATCTTTACTCATACAGACTGCAGCCATACAGTCTTCACTGTTATCTCCAGCACCTTCTTGTTGCTGTGCTCATTTCTAGTCCAACTCTTTGCAGTAAAATGAAAAATGTATTTCCAAACATTGAAGAGTTGTGTGCTGATTGTCCTGATGCAGAGTTTAGCCCTGTTTCTGAATCTCTGCTGTGCAGGTATAAAATGACCCAGAAGGTCCACACTTATCAGAAACGTTTAACATTATTGAAATGCTTGAATTTTCCTTTAGGTCAAGAGAGATGCATAATACTAAATAATAATGTAGTTGAGCTCGTTGTCACATGTATAGTAAGTTTAGGAGCCGGGAAAGCCTGGTACCATTTAGTTCCTCGTTTAACTAATTATTGTTTTAATTGGCTGAAATTATCTTTCAGCCAATTAAAACATGCTGCTATGCTTTACTGTGGAATGTATTACTTTTTCTTTTTTTTCCCCCCATTTTTATTTTATTTGGGCAGCACAGTGGTCCTGTGGGGTCCTGGGTTCTAGTCAGCCGGCTGTATTCCCTGTTCTCCCTGTAGATGTGTGGGTTCTCTGCAGGTACTCGAGCTTCCTCTCAGTCCAAAGACAGGAGTGATGTTTTGTTAATTAGTGACTCTGGCTGCAGGTGTGAGTGGCCTTCTCTCTGTGTTAGCCCAACAGTGGCGACCTGTCCAGGGTCTGGCCTCGCTATGACCCTGAAGTGGATAAGCAGTTAACAAACTAAATGGATGGATTGTGTTGATTAGTATTCTGATCAGTCAGCTCATCAGCTGATTGTTTCAGCTCTAATAATAGCAGTATTACCTGCTTACCTACACATGAGTCTGATATAAGTATATATTCCTGTTTTTCTCCATCCCCATTACAGCAGGGCGATATGACCCAAAATATTTATCACGATATACATTTGAAAATTTGCGATAACGATATAACTGACGATATAATTGACACTAGACAAAATGCTTTACACTATATAAAAATTCAACAGTGCAAATGCAAATTCGTTGCTGACAGTTTAACCAAAAGGCATTTCCAGTGGAAATTGGCCGACATATCCTCAGCATAACCATGTATAATATCCACAAAACTTACAAAGAGGTTATACGCACACAACACTGTAATATTATGTTGAAGCACAGTACGTATCACTCCGCGAGGCGCCTGCCTACGATAGCCGTAATGCTCCAACAATCCGGGTTCGTAGCTTAGCAAAGTCGCACTAAAACATTTGACAGATTTTCAAGCGCCGTGTACCACATAAATCGTTTCGAGGTCAGTAAATGCAACCAGAATTCATACATAAGGCACACGGGATTATAAGGGGCACTGTCGATTTTCAGAAAAATCAAAGGATTGATCTAAGTGTGCCGTGTTTTCAAAAAAACACTGCAATAACGACGGCCCGCTAGCATGCTCTACCAAAAATAGTGCTTTGTTGTGTGTCTGACGGACGAAAGCCAAACCAGTTCCACACCACTGAAGTTGCAGCATTTTTACAAACCAATTCTGGTTCATCCGTTTCAGTTAACGATCAACTTTCACTCTTCTCATTCTCATTTTATTCGATTTCTACTCTCTCCTCTACTTCCATCTGCGTCTGTCCAAACTCAGGTTTTTTGCCTGGTGGTTCGCTGCCACTTCTCTTCCTGCCAGTAAAGCCATCTTTTCCACTCGCCTATAGTGAAAATAGGCCCTCCCACAGGTCACCTTTTTACAGCAGGGGTTTTCAAAGTTTTCATCACTGAGTGCCAGTTTGGGAGCCAGCACCTGATTGAGTGCTGCATAGGAATGTTAAACTCTGTTGCGAGGGTGGTGGTATTTAGTGCTGGTGTTTCTTCATTTCATTCAGTCACTTTTCTCGCTTGTATGTTTTTGGACACACGGTTTAGTTGTCTAGGAACAGAGGAGGTTGTTGTCTTGAAATTAGTTGCTCATCCTGTCCATGCCTATCGTTATCCAGGGTAACTCCCGCCTTTCATTAAGGCTGTAAAATTAAAAAATGAGGCTACAAGATGGCAGCGATCAAACTGAGGACCTAACAAATGCAAAGTGAATTTGCTTTAAGCCTGAAATTCACTTTTTTATTTTCACGCAGCTCATTGTTTTTGTTTAGAGCTTCTTCATTCAGGTGAACGACTTCATGAAAGTCTGATTTTTATCACAGCAGTGTACCGTTCAGAGTTCACCTCTCATAACGCTCGGTTAACATTTACATGAGCTGTACTATTTGTGTGTCTCTGTGAATTGTGTGTCATCTTTAGAGTTTAAAAGAAGGCAAATAGGCTTTTTTAGGCTTATTTGAAGATGTTTCACCTCTCAAGATGCTTCTTTGGGTCTAGAACTGATGGAAAGTCACAGGTAATGAACCCCTTGTGGGGGCTGTGTTATCCTTGTTCCTTTCAAGGGTGGTTCAGTGTATTTCGTCCTAAAGGAGAATGAAAGAAGCACTCAAACACCTTCTTTTCATATTTAGATAATCTGAAGAGCTACTTCTGGGTCACTTCCCCCATTTAGAGTCCTGTGTCTTCAGCAACGGCCCACGTCTTACAGTCTCACGTTGGTGCACTTTTGTGTTTCTGCCCTGACTGGACTCTTAACACCTAATGTAGCAATCTGAGGCATTAAAACCTCGCTCTTGCACATTTTGGTGATTTTGGACCCTGAACGTTTTCCCCCCTCAGCCGTAAAAGTCTGATGGGTTATTGTTTTGACCCTGCCGGGCACGCAAGCGACATGATCACAGTTTGTGAATGTGATCACAAAGTCACATTCACAATCACAGATCACAGAGTCGAGGTGTCACATTCACAAGTTTGTGAATGTGACACCTCGACTCTACTAAAAATCTCAAATAAGTTTGAGTCTCAGTGACCTTGACCTCAAGGTTAGAAGTCAAAGGTCAAGTTTTCTAAAAATCTTATGAATGTGAAAACTTCAGAACACAGTCACGTAGCATTTTGAAATTCATGCTGTAGGTGTCTCTACTAGGAGGCTAAAGGGTACTACTGGTCACCGCCAGTATTTTTGTAGATGAATTTTTGGTAACAGCAGGTGGTGTTTTTGTCCTCTCGGGTGTAGTGCGTGGTGTTTATGCACAAACTGAACAGCGCCTGCCTCCGTGGGATTCAAAGTTTTGTTTTTGTTTTTTTTTTTGCAGTTTGTTCCATGTAAAGGCATCAACAGCCCAACAACAACTGAGTTTGCTAGCATTATACCATTTAGTCAAGCATAACTACTGGCACTATGGAGGTAACAAAAATACTTCTAATTGTGATTATTCTACTTTAAATGATTAAAAGTAGAGTAAACTTAACATTTAGGTACAGTAAAGCAGCGGTCCCCAACCCCCGGGCCTCGGACCGGTACCGGTCCGTGAGTCGTTTGGTACCGGGTCGCGAGAGTTGAGGCTCAGGTGTGAACTGTATGAGTTTCAGGGTTTTTATCGGTTTTCAGCGTTATTTTGTTATTGTTTTGATCATTAACTCTGTTTTCCTGGGTCTTTTCACGTGTGTTATGAATAAATCTTCTTTTTTTCGGTACCGGTACTAGTTTTATTTTGTTGTATTTCTCCGTGACACATTAAAGGCCGGTCCATGAAAATATTGTCAGGCATAAACCGGTCCATGGTGCAAAAAAGTTTGGAGACCGCTGCAGTAAACCGTTTTACCGTATCTGTCAAATAAGAAATTAAAGGAATTTCCCAAGTTTGGGATAAATGAATCGTATCATAAAGGAAGCGGTATACATATGAAAAGCACAAATACAGGGAGTGCAGAATTATTAGGCAAGTTGTATTT
>NW_005187469.1:1453052-1455544 GCF_000239375.1 Pundamilia nyererei | reverse complement strand
AATAATTATGCACACCTGATATAGGGTGTTGATGTCATTAGACCACACCCCTTCTCATTACAGAGATGCACATCACCTAATGTGCTTAATTGGTAGTAGGCTTTCAAGCTATACAGCTTGGAATAAGACAACATGCATGAAGAGGATGATGTGGACAAAATACTCATTTGCCTAATAATTCTGCACTCCCTGTATGACCTTGACCTAAACTAGCTGTTCACTGGTGTTTCATCTGTTTCATGTATGAACCCATGAAGTCCTGCATGCTGTGGTTTAAAGGTGAAGGAAATGCACAGCAAGGATGTGAGCCGGAGTTGTTTTTGGTGTTTGTTTGTTTTTTTGGTTTTTGTTTTTTTTGTTTTTTTTTAAAGGAGAAACCAAGATATCCATATAAGTGAAATAAAATCCACAGTAAAGGGCAGGGTCTATTCCTTTATCAAGGAGAAAAACTGCGATGTACAGTTGAAATGAAGACATCATTAAGACATCTCAGGGGTTAAATATGCAGCAAAACTTCTTTACATGGGCAGAAAGGGCAGTCTTCAGTAGTCCAGGCCACTTCAGCTCATGTTGCCCATGATGTCAAATTGACATCCTTTATGTAGTTTGTGTACATGATCTAGTCATATTTGGAGATCAGGCCAGCAGTTAATGGATTTTTAAAAACATTTTAAAACGTATCCTCTCTAAAGAAAAACCCATGTGTGAACAGAGAAGGTGTATATCTATCATGGAAACTGAATTTGGACGCAGGCTGTAAAGCAGTCTGATAACGGGGAGCTCACACTCCTGGTAGAACATGAGGAGTGCGTTTTATGCCGTTTACCTGCTGATCGTTTTTTAATGTTGTTCTCTAAGCATTAATTATAAACCATCTGTGTGTTGGCATCCAAAAAGCATTGAAACTCTCTATAGCTGCTGCTCAGCCATTGTTCATTACAGCAGGCATGTTTTTGTTTTGTTTTTTTAATTAATTTACTGCAGGCCTGTTTTCAGTCTGGATTCCTGCGCACAGGCATGACGTGACACAGCAGAATTCAGTTCACAGGAACAATGTTTCCCTCTGAGAGTTGATCCGATGCCAAGTTTAGTCCAACAGCTTCTGTTTTCTGCCCTCTCCGATCGCTGCAAGCTGTGACTTTGTCCGCCCCTCAGACTATCCACAAACCATTTCAGTTTTACTGGATCTGTATTCTTTTATTTCAGTGTTTTGATTAGCAATTGAAAGTGAAATTGTGTTTGCTGACTCGTCCGGTGCTGAATAAACACTCCTGCTGGCCGGCTCAGTGAAATGCGTCTCTTTGTTTGGACAGCAGAGTCGTTTATCTGCTCTCAGAGGGCGTTGCAGCTCTGCCGAGTGGTCGTGTGGGTGAGGACGGGATGCCCGTGTGACAAATTGCATAAGTAGCGCTCTTATGGTCCGAGTGCGAATAGATTTCCTTGCTGGTTAATTTCCAGCTCTGTGTCCAGGCTCCATTAGAGTTATTGATGTGCAGCGTTCTCCTCTGCTGTAAGGGTTATTATAAGAAGATGATGATCCAATTTCAGTGTCACACACTCAGCAGCTTCTGTGAGCATTGAGATGTCTTAACCATGAAGTCACTCAGCTGCGTTAGCCACCATTTTCTCAAACCGTTTGCTCTTTCTCTTGCAGTTAAAACTTGAAGATCGATCGATCGTCATCAGAGACTTCGTGCGAAGAAACAACTCTAATGTGAGTGCGGCCCTCCGCCTGTTTGGAACTCTTTCACCTTCTCTCTGTCTGCGCCGCTCTCTCGTTTTCCCTCTGACAGTCACGTCACTGTTCATCACTCTGTTTCATTTGCTGCATCAGGCATGACCTGAATATTACTGCAGGTCTGCTCGTGTAGAGGACTGAAAGGAGACTCTTACCTCGTGTAACACGCAGTCTGAATACAAATGAAACATTAAGCTCTGAGGTTTTCTTCACAGTGCGAGGTCTTGTGCATGCAAAAAACTCCTAAAAGGTCTGAGGTGCTAACAGGCTGATGTGCGTCTCTGTTGTGTTTCAGGATAACCAGTGTGGCTCCGTGACCAACATGAACATCGAGTGTGCAGTGAAATTAGTTGGAACCAACTGCGTTCTGTATCCAGTCAACAGCAAAGACCTGCAGCACATCTGGGTAAGAAGATGAGCCGAAAGACCAGATTTACTAAGATTCAGTTCAGCGTGAGAACCTCTGCCCTGCTTTGCTTTAAGCTAAATTAGTTTCTCTGCTTTGCTTTCTTTTAACGTTTGTGGATGTTTGACGTGAGGAGAATTCAACTTAAGCACTCAGTGACACATTCTTGCCTTAAACAGTCCTATATAAATAATCTATACTTTACTCAAGTTAACTGCTTTTCTTACTGCAAGCAAAGGCTTCTAATAACAGGGAAGGTGGTCCTGGTCAGAACAACTTTCCTAAATTGACCTCTAGAGACTCTGTAGCTTCATATGGGGACATTGCATTTTGGCTTTTCTGCACTTT
>NW_005187469.1:1417074-1453032 GCF_000239375.1 Pundamilia nyererei | reverse complement strand
AAGGTGTCGCGGATAAATGAGGGAGGGGCTAATAATCGGCTCAGTCATTTTTAATGATCGTTGAAAGCCCAGATCGTAATCGTGATTAAAATTCGATTAATTGAGCAGCCCTAGGTTTGACTAATCCCAGTTAGCTGGGAGAAATTAAAAAGAGCAAGAGCTCCAGTCTCAGGAAGTAGAAATCGGACTGAATTTATTTACAACAGTGAAAGTGGAAATGCTGAGATCAGTGAAATAAAAGTCCTGTTTGAGACCTCTCGCGTGATGTTTACACACCTTTGAATTATGTAACACATAAAGATATAAAGCATGCACGACTACCTTAAATGTGTTTTACATCAGCCGCATTTGAGGAGTAAGAAAAAAGCTCTTCTTCACACTAACCGGTATGTGTGTGCAAATTTTTTTTTATTATTATTATTATTAAAAGCATTTTATGCACCTACAAATCTTTTTATAATAAAAATGCAGGAAGTGTGTTTAGTTTTAGTCTTCAGTCAGATTCATCCACGCGTCCGACCTGATGGAAACAGTGGTGTAAAAGTTTGACATTTGACCTTCTTAGAGTGGAGTATCTCTACAGTATCTCTGCTGTTCTAAGCATCTTACATTTTAGCATCTTCCTAATACGACCTGTAACGTATTAATAAGAAAACACACACACATGAATAGAAACGGCATTAAAAGGAAACATTTTTAAACAGGCCGACAGGAGCAAACCAGCTCTGGAAACAAACTGATGTTAAACTGAATGGAAAACGCAAAGCTGGAACTCGCAGTGTGAATCTGGCTCATAGCTGCTAACTAGCCTTTGCTCTCACACACAGATGCTTTCACAGCACTGCATGGGTTTAGTCTTTATTTCCTTTTCTGAGATCAAATGCGGTGCACAGCACTCCTGTAGCTGTTTTACCGACTGTTGGATTCGTCTACAAACCTTACAGCTGATTTCAGTAACATAATCACTGCTGTCCTGTCAGCTGCACCTCACAGGGACAGCAGAGAGTCACTCACTTCCCACAACAAGTGCTAACGAGGCGATCTTCTTAAAAAGGTCACCGTCCGTGCACGTTTGTTGTGCACATTGCAGAAATTTAAGCACTGAAGGGCAGAAATAAATTCTAATACTTCGACATTTAAATCAGATTTCGTTACCTCAAACTGTGCCTTTGAGGGGGGTGACCATACATTTAACTCTGATTGGTCCAAATATACAGTGTTTTTCAAGTTTATAAGACCACTAACCAATGTAAGGTTTATGCCACAGCTGCCCAGAGGTTTTCATTGATTTAAAAGAATGTTTTTCTTGTTTTTATGAGTAATTGTTGAGTAAATTAAACCCTATCTTAAGGAAATTTAAAGGGATTGAAAGCACGTTTTAAAAGTGATTTTTCCTTTATTGAAAGGCCAGAACATCTTTGGTGGAAGACAAATGTTTGTATGTGCAGGAAAACCCAGATGAATATCAACAAATGTGGATGGAAACTACTCTAAAGATCATTTCTGGCATCAGTCATTAAGAGGATTAAATGCACCTTTTGTTACGTTTGAGTAAACGATGGACACAAAATGATGTAATTGGATGTTGTTATCCAAAGTTGTCCTCATATTGTTGGATTTTAGATACATTTACTATATTCAGTTTCTCTTAAGCAGTCAGGTTACACCGAGGAGCAGAATGTAGTCGAGTCGAGAAGAAAAAGCCCTTCATAAGTTAATTCTCTGACACAGTGTGAAGCTGATGTGCTCCTGCTGTTGTTGCTTTCAGTCTTTCATGTACGGCGACTACATCGCCTACGACTTCTGGCTGGGGAAAGTGTACGACCTGACCAATCACATCATCCTCAAGCTGTCCAATGGAGCCAGGTAAAGCGTGCGTGTGCAGGCAGTGTGTACTGTGACCATGTGACGGTCTGTTGGATCGCGTGAACGTACGTCGATCGGTGCCACATCCAGTGAATGTCTCGTCTCGCTCCCTCCAGGTGCTCCATGAGCGTGGAAGACGGTGCCAAGCTTTATGATGTCTGTCCACACGTCAGTGATTCGGTACGTAGCCACCGGCTCTGATCTGTCACTTCAGGTACATTCGCTTTGTTCGTGTGTTGTCCCGGCTGCTGCTCAGAGGTCATAGCCCCCACAGAGGCTGAAATTTAAGTGACAGCTGTCTGTTCACCATTTTCTTTTTTTCTTTTTTTTCTTTTTTTGTGTGTGTGTGAAATTGTTAAAATTAAGTTTGAACATGCTCTGATAATGCTGTCCCTCTCCACTCGTGCTGCTCCCGTCTTTGTATTTTATTTCTTCTGGTGCTCGCTGTTATTTGAGGATCAGTCCTCAGCTTCAGGTGTCCAGGAGCCTGTACTATGGAGCAGGATTTTAGGCTTAGTAGATAACTTCAGATTTAATCCCGGGCTTACTCTGACACGAAGGTGCCGCAGGTCCAAACTGCTCTGTGGAGGGTTATGTTTGAGATAAAAGAAGCACACATAAAAGCAGCACATACTAATGCTGGCATTTCCAGGAAAGATGATGAGGATGAGAGGGTCTGCGCTTTCAGAGGCCCAAAGTTTTAGTCTTTCCCTGATGAGCATCATTATGAAGTATAGATCATTCATCCCATTGCTGACTTTTTTTTCTTTCCTCACGGTTTTGTGCAGCTTCAAGAAAAACAAATTAAAAATGTACTTGGCATTGTGTGTTTAATAAAAGTTACACTGATGAAGCTTCATACATGTACTTGTATCTTTGTTATGTTGCGCTCTCACTTCTTGGTTTTGTGACGTTCTTGTTGTTTTTGGGATCCAGGGTCTGTTCTTTGACGAGGCGTACGGCTTTTACCCGGGACAGGTCCTGATTGGTCCCGCCAAAGTTTTCTCCAATGTCCAGTGGCTGTCAGGGGTCAAACCTGTGCTCAGCAGGAAGTGCAAGTTCAGGGTGGTGGTAGAAGAGGTATGCAATCTTTTCTTTTATGCAGCAGCCACATTATGTGAGATGGAAAGCAACTCGTTTAGGGTTCGTTGGTTATTATAAGAGTTTGTTATGCCTTGAAACTTTTCTCGTTTGAATAATAAGCGACTGAATTTAAATAAAATCTTTGGATGAACATTTTGAATTCTTCCCTTCTGTATAAAATAAGAAAATGCTCTTTGATTTTAATCACACCAACAGCTGTTGGACCACCTGGGGCCCTTTCTAAAAAAAATGGGAAGAAACAGTAAAACCATTAAGTGAATTATTTATCTTAATTTAAGCCTTTTGGTGATTTTTTTTGTAATTAAAATGTTTATTTACTTTTACAGCGAAAGCTAGCGATCACTCGAGAGATGAATTCAGGCAGCTGGAACAATATTCTTTTAATTAACACGTTCAGTTGTTTTTAATGAATTGGAGTTTATGTGTAAATGTACTTCTTCATGAATGTAAACACTCACTTGGATGTCATCTTGCTTCCTTCAGGTGAAGGTGGTGGAGCTGAAAGTGACGTGGATCACCAAGAGCTACTCGCCCAAAGGTTCTGACAGCGTTTATCCGCCTGCCTCCACCATCACACAGGAAAACCTCTGCAGGTCAGTGCAGTGACTCATCCACACGTGCCCACTGCAGCTACGTCTGCCTCCGTACACAAGCTGCTCTTGTTACCGTTGCTTATTGGGTGCAGTTTGCATCGTGTATTGATATCGTTTAGATTTTAAGTTAAAGTCATTCTCCCGTTTGGATTTAGGGTGAGGCGTCTGGGCTACTACGACCACACCCAGAGGCAGCTGGGAGAGAGGGCCCTCTACGTATTCCCGGCCAAAGGTGATGCCACACGCATCACCTGTGATGGACCTGAGGGCGCCCCTGTTTTGCCTGAAGACCCTGTTGCCAGAAAGGTGTGGATAAACTTGCACTGGTCTTTTCATGTGTTCTTAATTGGTTGTTTCCTTCTGTAAAGAGCTATTTTTTCCCCAGAGGAGCACATTAGCACCTTAAACCAGCTGCTTTACACAAGAGCGGGGACGATCTCTGATGCTGGTGTATTTTCAGAGTGTTGCTCTCGAATGTTTGTTAACACTCAGTGTTAGAAGGACTGATAGCACCTGAAAACACTCTTTGATCATCTTCAAGCCTTTGCTCTATCTCACTGCTTGTGTGTGTGTGTGTGTGTGTGTGTGTGCGTGTGTGTGTGCGCAGTTGAAAAGGATGTTCAAGAAGGATTCTGGGAAGAAGACAGAGAACGCCGAATTACAAGGTGCCAAAACATCCAGAAGATCATAAAACACACACCCAGTAATACAGCATGTATCAAAAAGAGATCAGATTCAGAGAACTTTAAGAGGTGGAAGGATTCAGTCCCTTTTAATTTAAAAAAACATTTTTTTAAGGAGAATATTCTTGAGTCTATAATCTCCCCACCTCCTTATATTGTTTATTTCCAGTGGCTCTTATATACAATGCTAGCGTATATAAATAACTAGGTTTTGTACTATAGAGCCTCACCTGGTTTACAGAACCATAACTTCTTTGTTGCTAATTAAATTCTTTCTCAAATAGAATTTTGATGATTTTTCCTTTTGACTGGATTAATGTAAATAATCCTTTTTAAAATTTATTTATTTTTTTACTTTGTTTCTCCCTGTAGGCGAGCACAGATCTGAACAGACCGACTCGAATCATCCCAACAACAACAACGGTCCCGCGGTTTCCGTTCAGAACGCTCCAGACTCGCAGAACGACGCCTCGGCTGAACACGGCGAGCAGGACGCTGATGACGAGGCTGCAGAGGAAACCGACGACACCAGGTCAGGGTCCTAGTTATTACCCTTTACAAAAACATTTAGCTGTCTAATTTATCTATAAGCAATTCTAAAATGCTCTAATATAATTTATTATAGCTTTGAGTCATTTTTATTCAAATTTAAGAATCCTTGTCGGTTTCCTTTAATAATAAGAAAAGTATCATTTATAATGTAAGGCATGTTTGAATGAATCTTTTATTTCTGTGCTTTTAAAACAAACATCTATACAAACCGCTTCTTTGTAGATGTTAATAATTTAAAAATTCATAGTTAATTCGTGTAATATTTAATTTCTTTGAAAACATAAGTGAGGGCTTACCATTTTGGTCTAAAACTAAATGGAGGAGAATTAGGTTGACAGTAGGAAACGCTTTTAATATATATTTGTGATGATCCTCGTGAGTGGTTCAGTTAGATTAGAGGTTGTTTTTTTTTTGCATTAGGAAATAAAAAGTCAGCTTTCTGTTATGTCAGAAATTAATTATTCTGCTTATTGTAATTAATCAGCTGAGATGCCCGGCAGATGTTTAGGTTTAGTGTACATCATTAATACAGCTGAGCTGCTTGTTAATTAAAATCAGTCGCGTGTGTGTGTACGTGTGTGTGTGTGTGTGTGTGTGTGTTTACATATCTTTGTGGGGACCAAAAATTGTAAGTTTACTATGCTCGTGGGACCAACAGCCCTTATGGGGACAAAATCCAGGTCCCACGAGTTTGAAGGCATTTTGAGACTCAAAATGTGGTTTCAGTGTCAGGGTTGCAATAAGGTTATGGGTAGGTTTAGGCTAAGTGGCTAGAAAAAGCATTATGTCAATTATGTCCCCACAAAGATATGAAAACACAGTCCAAAGTGGAAATTTGAGCGGGAAAAACTGCTCTAAATGTGACTTCAACATCACGTGGAGCTTAAAAGCTTCATAAATGTGGGATTTGTTGCACAGTTGTGTCTAAAATGTTTCCTGTATGTGTTGAGCGCATAAATTTATTGTTCAACACTGGACCCACATTGTTTCTCATCATTTTATTACAGTTCAGACCAAAGACATCACTCAGTAAACCTAATACTGCACAGCCTGACTGAGGGGAAAAATGAGTTTTTGCATGCTTAATACACAGAAAATTGCTTTTGCATAAAGAACTTGTTTCCCTCGCTGCAGCTCTTTAACGTCATCAGCGAGCTCCACAGCCTCCTCTCAGAGCGGCGGTCTGGGAACCAACCGCAAGAAGAGCATCCCGCTCTCCATCCGCAACCTGAAGAGGAAGCACAAGAAGAAGAGGACAAAGTTCTCCCGCGAATTCAAGCCCGGAGACCGGTGGGTTAAAATCACAAACGCCGGCACACGAGAGTAAATTCCATCTAGTTTCTTCTGTTTGTCACCAGAGTTCGAGCAGCTCTTCTGGCTGTTTAGGAACTTAGCAGTCCACTGTTTATGTTTTTAGAGTTGTCTGTAAGAGACGTGGGAATGACACCTGTTCCTGTTAAATTTGCAGCTGCTTTCTCGGAAAGACCTGCCATCTCTCGCTTTGACTGCATGTCTGTCCATCCAGCTCTCATTTGTCTAAGGGTTTGCGACTCGATTCGTCAAGTCTTTCAGTGATGGTGTCATTTCCTCAACCACACAGACACACTCATACTCGGCTCACACGCTGCATTTGAGGTTAAGTGTAAGAGTGTTCCACTTTTGTACTGCACACTGTTATCACAATGGATGCAGCAGGACCAGACGGATGGCAGTGAAGCAGGATAAAAGTCATCTGAGGAAAACTGAGAAATCGGAGAGAAGATTGAGGTCTCTGCTATCTTTTTCTTTTTTTTCTTTTTTTTTTGCAGAGTGGCAGTGGAAGTCGTATCCACGAATACCACGGCTGATGTGATGTGGAAGGACGGCCGGGTGGAGAAGGGGATCCGATCGAACGACCTCTACCCCATCCAGCACCTGGACAGCCACGAGTTTTGCCCCGGCGACTTTGTAGTAGATAAACGACGTAAGGAAAAGCTTTTATCTCAGATTTGATCTCAGATTGGTGGGTATTTTTGTGTATGGGCCTCTCTGCCACTTAGTACCTGCAGTATGTAGGTCATTTTCTGTAACTGTGCCAAAGCGTCTCTGTAAAATGGCCTGAATACACCGGGATTTACATCACAATGGTGATGTTACAGCCATGTACGGTAGTGCCATTCGGCAAATGAAAATGTTTTTATGTAGAATCCATAGAGGTTAACTTCACATCATAATATTCTTTAAAACGGGAATCCAAAAAGTACAGATATTTGTGTTTTACAGAGTTTACTTTGATCTCTAAGCTATGCATTGTGTGCTCACCTCAGCCCAAGCGCTGCAGGACCCCGGGGTGTACGGCATGATCCAGTCTGGCGATCACAAAGGCAGAACGTGTGTGGTGAAATGGATCAAACTCAACTCCACCAGTGACGACGTGGAGGTCAGTCAGGAGGAAAAACAGCGATTGTGATTTAAAGCTTGTGAAAACGATCAATGTTTGAATGTTTGTGGGCGACAGAGGTACGAGGAGAAACAGGCCATAAACGTTTGTTTCTGTGTTGTTTAGGTCATCGGTTTGGAGGAGGATGTCAGTGTCTACGACATCGCTGATCATCCGGACTTTCACTTCCGCACGACCGACATCGTCATCAGAATATGGAACTCGGAAAACGGACAGAACGACTGTGAAAATGAGGTAAAGTGATGCGACCGACCGCCCAACACACGAAACACTCAGTTTCGTTTTGTTTTTTTGTTTTTTTTAAGAGTCATGAAAATGACGCGTGTCTTTCTCCTGGACTGTAAAGGTTATGAGAACTCAAATCCAGACAAATCAAGTCCACATGTTAAGCCCACCTTCTTTGTAAGTTGAGGGCCTTCAGGGCTTCATTCATCAAGTTGTTATACAGAAAAATCGTAACGGCTGATTCTGAGGAGGTCAGGTGGAAATTTCTTTTCAGATTTGGGTTATTTTTACATGGAGTGAACCTCTACTGATTCCCAGCCTCGAAACAGTTTGCTTCTTTTGCACCTCTCCGTGGGGAAAAGTCAATATCAAATCCTAAAAAGGCTTTTTAGGCAGTACTTCACACACTAGCTGCTGCACTTTTCTCCCTCTTAGTCTTCATATTGTATTGTTGCTGATAATCGTCCCTATATTTGCCTCCTTTCAGACGTCAGTCGGTCAGGTGTACAGGGTGGATGTAAGCAGCAAAGTAGAGGTGGTGTGGGCAGACAATTCGAGGACCATTGTCCTGCCACAGGTAAGCAATTGAAGCTCATTGTGATGTCTGCGTAATCGCAGGTGAAACGTTTGTTTCTGACCCCCGATCGCTCTTGCAGCACCTCTACAACGTGGAATCGGAGATCGAGGAGACGGACTACGACTCAGTGGAAGAAACGAGCAGCGTTCTGTCGACCGAGGAGTGGGAGGACGAGAGCGACAGCTGGGAGACAGACAACGGTCTGACCCCAGAGGACGACAGCCACGTGAACAACGCGGATGCCACGGATACTGCGACGCCGACCCCGACGCCCACTGGCTCCACGACATTCATCATCCCACCGCAGGAGGGCAGCAAAGCCGGGGTTACCAGCCCCACCAAAGGAGTCTCAGGAGAGGAGGGCGAAGCGTCTATGGCGAGTCCTGCTTCTGGTGGAGGTAGGAACTCATTGGAAGAAGTTTCATCCACAAAAAAAAAATATTAGTCTGGTCTTACGAGCTTATTTCAGACAGCTGTCATCAACAGCTGCAGAAAAAAGCTGCTGGTTGCAGCTGGATGGAGCTGTAACCAGTCAGCCATTAAATGGACCATGTGACGAACCACAGAGAAACAAGAAACCAACAGATGTTGGTATATGAGCTCTCAGATACATCTGCCATCAAACTTTATAGTGCAGTTCATGTCTTTAGGCAAGTATTATGTATTCCAGTCACACGCTGCTCTAAAATTCTGCAAAACATCTCAGTATTTATCTTGATGGCATTTTCCTATATTATATTTCTCGCCTCTAGTTGTAGTTCACTATGACTCATCCACCGTCCTGCTGCCTTAAATACTTGTTAGATGAGCATGTTTGTTTATTAATCTGAAAATAACCCTCAACATGTTCAAATTTTCTTCTTTTTTGAATACTGGATGCTAAAAACTATGATACCTGGCTGTTTAAAAAAAATGAAATTAACCTATAAACTGAAGACTCGTGGATGTTTTTCATGCAAAGAGTGAAGATATTAAAAAATATATAATGTGACGTCGTTTCTGGTATTTTGGTGGAATTTGTTGACCACATTTTATGGATTTATTTGTATTTATTTTGACTAGTTTGTGTATATAAAACAATATATTTAAACCCCTTATAAAAAAATAAAAATAAGTCAAATGGAGCAAAAACAATAAAAATATTTGATGCAGTCAATAATCAAAATCACACGGTGCTTTCGCATCAAAGAAACCGTTTGTCTTTTGCTGTAAACTGCTTTTGTGGTCATTTTGTCGGCTTGTGTCTGAACCGCTGCAGGAGGAGCTGTGAACGGAGCGGAGAAACCCGGTAAGGATGGAGCCTCTCGGGGCTTCAGGGAGTTGAAAGAGGCGCTGAAGATCCTGGAGAGCTTGAAGAACATGACTGTGGAGCAGCTCTGGACCGGTGGCTCCCCAACCTCCCCGACCTCCGTCGAACCCGCTTCCACGACTAACGTGGCGAGTTCGGTGACGCCGACGACCCAAGAAAAACCGACCAAGGAGAAACGCTTCCTAGACGATATCAAGAAGCTCCAGGAAAACCTGAGGAAGACTCTGGACAACGTGGCCATCGTGGAGGAGGAGAAGATGGAAGCTGTGGTGGAGGCAGTGGGGAGTGTGGGAGCAGGGATGGAGGCGGGTGTTAAACAGGTGTGTACAATCATTTTGCTCTTACCTCGTTTAGATATCTCCGCTCATTAGACCGCGTCTTACCTGTCGCTGCGTTACAGGCAGAGAGAGCTGGAGATGAAAAGCCCCAGCAGGAGGCGCAGACACCCGTAGGTCAGCAGGAGTGGCCCAGTGAGATTCTCAGTGACACGCCGGTACTGTGCCAGCAGAGCGGCGGCAAACCCGGTGTGACATTTACCAGTGCCAAGGGGGAGGTGTTCTCGGTGCTAGAGTGGGCACCAGGTAAGACATTCAGATGTGTAACCTGTGACTCTCTTCCCCCCCCACGCTTGTTGTCTTTGTTTTACACCATCTATCCTCCTCCAGATCTCCTTTGGTTTTATTTTTCCAGTGTCTTGATCTTTACTGAACCTTGCTCGACTGTCTGAGGCAGGAATTTCTGTCTGTTAACTTTACAAAGAAAAAGTACTGACAAACCACATAAATGCGCTGAGATGTTGCTGTTGGTTTTTCTCCAGAGCTGAAAAATGAAACTTGAAATGTTAAAAAAGTGCACTTCCTTTAAGCTGGCTTCAAAAATAGAGACAACAGAAGTTTATTTACAGCCTGCAGGAAAACTGTTATGGCCTCTGCGGATGGTTTCCCAAACTCGCCGTAGCTGATAACTAAACACCCCGCCCCCTCATCCAAATATGGTCAATTTTGGCTCCAAAACACAAACACAGCTGCGGCCAAAACACAGATGTTGAGTCCATGTTTGCTTTATATGGTTTATGGGCACAATCGGGTGGTTTACATCATCGGTGTAGCTGAACCTGTAAGTCCAGTAGAGACCTGCAGATCGTTCAGGAGGACAGAGGATGAACGGCAAATACAATAAATATACACGTCGTGTCAGAAGTGGGTCAGATCACCATCAGCCTGATCTGCTGCTTTAGGATTTATTTTTTCCCTGCATGGTTTTCACTAACACAGTCGCACCTGTGAACGCATCGTTTTGTGTACTGAATGCTCAGTTAAGATAGATAAGATAAGTTAGATTTCTTTCTTACTGTGGTCGTGTTCAGTCATCATTCATCGCTGTCCTCCTTTCTGTCTCTCACAGAAACTCACTCGTTTAAGAAAATGGAGTTCCAGCCTGCGGAGGCGAAGAAGTTCTTCAGCACGGTGAGGAAGGAAATGGCTCTGCTAGCGACATCGCTGCCTGATGGCATCATGGTCAAAACCTTTGAGGACCGCATGGTGGGTTTCCTGTCATTAATGCCGGGAAAGTAAAGCAGTGCATGCTTTCATTGTCATTTTTCAGATTTAAACTTTTCTGCTTTTCCTGATTTTCCACCTTTGGTTTCTTCTCGGAAACAGAAAGTTTGTGAGCGTGTCTGAAGGCTTAAAAGGGGAGGAGCTAAATTGTCTTGTTTACAGTGTAGATTAATTGAAGAGTTGAGTTGAAGGTTGCGTAAAAGCTGAGGATTATTTTGAACTGTAGGTTATGCAAAGCTAGTGTAGTGGAGTCAAAGAGTAAAAATATGGAGCAGGAAATGATCCTAATCATTAAACAGATTATTCTTCTTTAGTAACATGCTCCAAATTTGGACGGTTTCATTTAATGCTGGAAAATCTGTAGATTTACTAAAAGACACTAAACAAGGACACAAATTTACCACCACCTTCATATTTAGGTGAAATTAACCATTTGTAGATATGTAGTAATTCAAAAGCCTTTGTTTTTCTCCGCTGTATTAAAAAAATGCCTTCAGCAGAGATTCAAGGCCACAAATGTGCAGAAAATATTTTCATTCCTTTTACACAACTTACATTTTTAAGTTGGAAAAAGTCGTTTTGACAGCATAAAATGAAATTGCTAGTTCTTAAAAGCCTCATGATCACTAATGGGCCTTTTTCAAACCCAAATGCCAGCATGAGGTTTAAAAGTATTAATAAAAGAATAAATATTTAAAAAATTACAGGGAATGAAAGGCAGAAGCAGCCAGGCTTTACTCTTACGTCTGCTGCGCTGTACTTTGTTCTGCTATCTCATACGTATTCTCCTGCAGACGCCTGAACATCGGCCTCCTTTAGATTACAACATCAAACATGTTGTACTTTTCTTTTGTCGCTCCACCACAGGACCTGTTCTCGGCTCTGATCAAAGGGCCGACTCGTACGCCCTACGAGGACGGTGTGTTCCTGTTTGACATCCAGCTGCCTAACATCTACCCAGCTGTGCCGCCTCTGTTTCGATACCTGTCCCAGTGCAGCGGCCGCCTCAATCCCAACCTCTACGACAACGGCAAGGTCTGCGTCAGCCTGCTGGGCACCTGGATAGGCAAGGTGAGTGCCGGAGGTGTGGACAGCGTCAAGATGGTCTTTGTAGCCCGAGCACATGATTCAGAGTATTCTCAGTGGACTTTTATCAGGTCACTGCAGTACGGTGTTCACCAATCTGTCCCTCTTCTTCATCACCCAATCATAAACAACATCAGTGAAGTGTGTTTCTCCAAACTTCAGCCTGAAGGATTCAGTTGATCACCCTGAAGTGTTTTTGTTAAACCAGTTTAAACTTTTAAATTAATTGGACTTGGCAGTCAGTAGAGTCTTTCTGGTGTGTCTGATGTACGAGGTGTCACATTTCAGATTTTCCTGATTGTAGTAGGTTGGTTTTTTGTTTTGTTTTTTTCCACTGTTGCTTCAGTGTGGCTGATTCAACCACTATGGATGATTAGAGTGGTTTGGGTTTCAGGGTGGATATATGACTCTTGGCAAGAGGGGGAAGGAAAAACTCCCTTTTAACAGGAAGAAACCTCCTACAGAACCAGGCTCAGGGAAGAGAAGAGGGAGACAAGATAGCTGGAGACACGGAGAATAACACACATTTCTTTCACCTTTAATGAAAAGAATAGAGGACTAA
Organism: Pundamilia nyererei; assembly: GCF_000239375.1. Taxonomy (NCBI): domain Eukaryota; kingdom Metazoa; phylum Chordata; class Actinopteri; order Cichliformes; family Cichlidae; genus Pundamilia; species Pundamilia nyererei. The sequence goes on along the minus strand of NW_005187469.1, from coordinate 1,440,476 downwards.
CTTAGAAACAGCACTGTAACTGTAACCAACCAGGTTATAGTTACAGTTAAACTCTCAACATATGACCCTAAAGTACGAATTGTATAACTGCTGAATGTTTTGGGGTTTAAAGTGTCCGGGCTGCACACACACAGTACCTTTGGATGTTTTATTGTAATCTAATGTGAGAAAAGTGTAATCTGGGGACGACTTTACTTTAGCTTATTGTAGCGTTAAGTGAACTGTTCACTAGTCAGAGACGTCAGTGCTGAGCTGTTTTAATGCTGCTGTGATCTGCAGGGCACTGAGAGATGGACCAGCAAGTCCAGCCTGTTGCAAGTCCTCATCTCGATACAAGGTTAGTGCAATCACACACCCACACACACAGATTGTGCATCCATCACTACAGAGGACCTCACACTGACTCACTTTCATTTCCTGCAGATTTTCTCTCACCCTGGTCTAACCTTTACTTACTCTGACCTCTAAAGCTTGCATTCCTAACTTAACAAAGTACATTGTCCTCACAAGGAAGACACGTCCCCACAATGTGAACATGAAACTGATGTAGGTCCCCAGATTGCTGTAATACCAAGCACACACACACACACTGCTGCTTCTCTTCTCTGCAGCTGAAAATGTTTTATTCATGTTTTCATTTGCTCAGAAGTTACTCAACTAAATATATCTGCCTCACACACAGACATGACACCACGTCCATACAACATCTGCAGCCTGCCAGACTAACAGAATCCAGGTTTTAAATCTCGGATATCTTTTAGCTTCAAATGTTGCAGTTGAATTAGCAGATTTCATAGTCTTGAGCTATTTTTCTGTTTTTCACAAATCCTGATTTGATGTGTGCCTGCAGGCCTTATCCTCGTCAATGAGCCTTACTACAACGAGGCCGGCTTCGACAGTGACCGAGGCCTGCAGGAGGGATACGAGAACAGTCGCTGCTACAATGAGATGGCTCTGATCAAGATGGTGCAGTCTATGACGCAACTCCTCCAGAATCCCATTGAGGTCTTCAAGCAGGAGATCCAGGAGCACTTTGTTTCTAATGGCTGGCGGCTCGTCCACCGGCTGGAGTCGTGGCTGGAGCTGCACGACTCTGCGGAGCGAGGGCAGGCCGCACACCCGTACTCCAGGGCTCAGCACTCCAAGGACCGACCTTCATCTGTGGAGCCTCTGGATGAGCAGCTGGCCCTGGGATCGGGGCCCGTGGCGGTGGCCCACAGCAGCCCCGGTAAGGCGGGGGAGGAGGGATACACGGGAGCAGGCGTCACCAGTATTATGGAGGAGGAGCTGGAGGATTCAGGACTGAGTCCCTCCACCACAGCAGCCTCTCAGCAGGAGCTGGGCAACAACTCAGACTGCGACAGCAACCTGGGGAACAGCTCTCTGGGCAGTGAAACCAGGGGCAGCGCTGCGGGGCCCGGCTCCGTAAGCCGCACCGGGACGTCCGAGTCGGGTTCTGCCGCAGCGAGCGCAGGAGGGGCGGGCTCCTCGGGGAGCCAGCCAGTGGTGAGACCAAAGAAAAGGAGAAAGAGCTACCGAAGCTTCCTCCCGGAGGGCAGCGGTTACCCCGACATCGGCTTCCCGCTCTTCCCGCTTTCAAAGGGATTCGTGAAGAGCGTCCGAGGCGTGCTGCAGCAGTACCGAGCTGCGCTGGCAGCCGCAGGCATCCCCGAGCACACAGAGGACAAGTAAGTGCCTCCTCATCCTTTCCCAGTATGCCACTGCACTGTTCCCTGCTCCTTTTCCTCCTCTTCTTCTACCTTTTCATCCGCCTCAAGCCGTCGAGGAGGATCCATTACTTGTTGTCTGGGAGAGGGGGGCTACAGCTTTCTGTCTGCTGTACCCCTGTCCAGAGCTGCACTAAGCCCCCAGCACTGCCCACATTTTTAACCTTTACCTCCATTTCTTAGTCTTTACTGCTCCTGCTGCCCTGAACTCCACAACATTCTGCCTTTTCTTGCCCCCATAATCGAACCACGATTGCAAGAGAGCCGCACCTTTGATCGGGAGCGTGAGCGGGCTCTGCTCGGGACGACGATTTGATCATGTTTTTGTTTCCTTCAGTGTCCCTGCAGACGAGTGCGAAGCATAAAGAGCGACTCACCCACCTGCACACACACCTGAGGGAGCTGCCTCGTCATTCACACACTGTCATCTTTTCATGGACGCAGGTTAAAAAAAAAAAAAAAAAAAAACAGAAAAGGGGGAAAAAAAGTGGCGCCAGTAAGAACTGTGGTGGCGTGGATGCAAAAAGAAAAGAAAAAAAAAGAGTGAGATGAGGAATCAGTGCCATGTCCTCTCCTACACCCCCTCTCATGATCCCACTAGCCTCCAGCATCCTCTGCCGTATGGGGGGGGGGATTTGCCGGATGAAGAAGTAACTGGGTACCACTGGAAAAACTGCACAGCCCAGCTCCCGGTCAGCGACGGGTCGACTGCAGCTATCTGTAGCACTACTGATGTTATCACTGTACCATCCTGCACTACAACGAGCGAACGAACGAAAGGACAATCAAGTTTGGGAGAGGCGACGCGCATAAAACCACTTTTTCTCACCGGTTGTTACGCTTTCTGCCAAATTCTCTCTGTTCACACACTCACGCGAATCTTCACAGAAGAACAGGCCGAACGTCAGTAAAACTGCCAACCACAGACCACTTCTACCACCACACGCTCGCTGGCATCTTCCTTCGCTCATCACCGGAGCACGCGGCGAACATCGAGTGGCAAAGTTTACATACGAATCAACCTCCGGAGGTTTGTAGCTGTTTGGTGTGCGTGCAGAGGAGCACGCGGTGCGGCCAGTCGGGCGAGTGTATGTGGCGCAGTTTAGTTGTTGGCGGTTCGTACGCCAACGTCGAACTTTTGATCCATTTCAGGTGGTTTTACTCACTGAACTGTAGTCAACCCCACATCACTGCAGATGACACAACTTAAACAATGAAAAACGACAACAAAAAAAATCCACACGGCATCCATTCCGCCATCTCATGTCAACATGTTGCCTTACTTGAATTGTTCTTAATGATCTCTTGTGTACAGAGCTGCTTGTGTCTTGCTTTACTCATTAACCCACGCAGGCCTGGACACGCATTAAAAACCACTAAAATCCTGCTCCAGTGTTTTTTGTTTTTTTCCCTTCTCTCATTCCCCTTCCCACCGCTGCCGTGTTCTGAGTCGTTCCCCCTCCAAACTGCACGTGCCCAGTTGAATTAGATCAGAACGTAAACTGCAGTCGAGTATGAATGTTGATGATATAATTAATCTGCCTAATTGTTCATTTTTAGTTAGTTTTCTGATTCAAGTGGCCAATGGGATGACGCCTCTACAGTAAATATCTTACATTTGGATGAAAGGAGAAAAAAAAGTGGTTTTAGCTACAAAGTTTCCACAAAGCTGTGAAACTCAAACCTTTGGGTCCAATCGTGCTTCCTGAGGAAAATCTGCATTCTGTGTTTACAACTTTTGAAAGAATTGCATTCGTTATTCTTATTCTACTAAATATTATTAGTAATTATTATTATTGGACAGGTCAGACATGCCCTGTGATGCTTTAATAGCGCTGCCTGTGCTGATCTGTGATGCTGAGAAGTGTTTGTGGATGAGAAAGCAGTAACAGAAGAGTATGAACGTATAGAAACAACAAGCCAAGAGCCGCTGCGTTTAGAGACTTATAATAATTAATAAACGAATAAACATGAGGGTATTTTTTTGTTTTGTATTGTCTTCCTTTTTTTTTTTACCTCCCCCCCCCTTTTTTTTTTTTTCTTCCCCTGTATCAGATGTGGAAATCAGGCATCCGTGATTTGTTTTCCTCTTCTCAGATTTTCCTTTTTTCATGATTTCACTGCCTTTACTGCTGCCTCTAGCATCGTTTCCCTCTTCCTTTCTTTTCTTTTCCTTTTTTAAATTTTTTTTTTTTTTACCTCCTGTCATCATGCTGCTGTTCGTAAAATGTCGCACATCTCAAGAGGAGCGCGTTTCCCTCCCCGGCTCCACCGAGAACCAGGAGGTGACATTACTCCCGCCATCTTCATCTTTTGCCCTCGTCCTCATTTATCAACAGAAGCATTAACAGAAAATGTGAATCCATCTCTAGATCTCAAAAGAAAAGTCCGACAGGATATCAAGCCCATGACGCTTTGTATAATTTTCTGTGTATGTGTGTATATTCTTCAGATTGAAACCATTATTATTATTATTATTATTATTATTATCATTATTATTATTATTGCGAGAGGTTTGTTTTACAGCCAAAGCATGTAACATTGTTGCTTTAAGCCTTTCGAATGGGCTACACACAAGACTTGACTGTACGATGTCTACATTTCCACAGTGGCCTGTTATTGATATAATATTTAAAAAAACAAACAAAAAAAAGGAACTCAGTTATAATTTGTAGCCTGATTCCCTCTGTACAGACATCATGACTATATTGAAATATATGAATACATACAGTATATATTTAACACAAACTTGAGTTGTGATGAGTCGGGGCGTAGAGTATGTACAAAATGCTGAGTGTGTATTGTACTTATTGTTTCATCTTTTTAATGGTTTACTTTTGTTGCTTTAAGACGACTGTACAGTGATGTATTAAACTTTGCAAGCATTACCATAGAAGCTTTGTGGCTTTATTTGTGCCGGATACAAAAATAATAAGAAGGAAATCACCTGAAAAGTACAAACTCGGTAATGAATGAATGTTATTAAAGGCGACCTGCTCCACTTTTAACCTGTTTCTCTGTCAGATACAAGCTCTTACAGTGACTTTTTATTTATTTTATTTTGTACCTGTATGATGTCAGAAAGAAGGGAGGTCCTGAATATCATTATCTTAGGCACAGAAGCTCCACCCACCTGCTGTTCAAACCTTCTGTTTGCAAGTTGCAGTCAATCAGAAAAAAGTTGGGTTAAAGGGGGAGGAGCTAAAAGGTCCAGTGTGAATCAAGCCTGCTGCTGTAGTGGAGGACATGCTGGAAATGAACAGGTTCAATTACCTGTGTATCCAAACCCTGATGCAGCTGTGAACGGGAAAGAAAAACAAAGTATGCAGGTGTACGGAGCGGCACATGAGCACGGATGATCGTTTTCTTAACGCTGGATTATCAACCTGTCCGGAGGGAACTTTGCTTCTTGTCTATTGTTTGGATGAGCTCCAGCCTCACCTGTTATCCTACTTGGACAGGTGATTAGGAAGTTGGTGGTTGAATGCACTGGTCTGACTGTTTAAGGAATTGGTCCCTTTTCATTGGGTTGAATTAAAGAGTTATGGCTGCTGTAGAGATGAATATGGCAAAGCCTCGGGGATGGTTCAGCTACACTGCCTCAAGCACACGAATGGTTTGAAACATTGAGAGATGGTGTGTTGTAGGTTTTTTTTGTTTTTCCCTCCAGATGATGAAGCTGAAATGCTCTCAGACCGGGTCGAGGTCAAAATGAAGGCACCAGCGTCTCCAGGTGTTTAAACCAAAATAAATCCGTATCTGTGAAACTGAGATTTCGAGTCAGCAGAGGCAGAAAATTTAATAAAACAAATAGATTTTCCTGCAGCCCATCAGCTGAGATTGTCATATGAACATCATGGGCATGAATGTCATAATTTTGGGCTCTTGATGAGTTCTTCTTTTTCTAGGGTTGGGATGATTGTACAGCATCTTTAATCATTTTAAAAAACAAGAATTAGGTGTGCTAGTTTGAATTTGTTGGATTTTCTCTAATCCACCCAGGGCTAAAATGTATCCGCCTTTATCTACTTTAAAAAAATAATAATAATTGTGTGTTCGGCATCATTAGTGTGTTGGAAGATCTGTGTCCACGTTTCAACTGTCTAGCTCTTGATTTGAGGGGAAGCTGAAGAATTTGGAGGGGTAGTCTTTCTTTATTATTCCACCACTTTGTGTCATGTACCAGTACCACAGGCAGCAAAACGGCCCAAAAGCATGATTCTACCACCACCATGCTTGACAACTGGTACAGTGTTCTTTGAAAGCCTCACATTTACTCCTCTAACCAAAAAGCTCAGTCTTTTCTCCTGAAGGCGTTTGGCTTGTGTGGGCAGCCGAGTCGAGCTTGAAGATGATGATTTTGGAGTAGGGGCTTCTTTCTTGGTTGGCACCCTCGAATAACTCCTTGAGCTTTAGTGGCTCCTGGGTTGTTCCTGAACAACCAAACCAGCTTCCTCTCATCTGAGGATGGCAGTCCAGGTCTTCTTCCAGATCTTGGTAAAGTGGAGACATATGAGCTCCACAATTTCAACAACTATTTAATTATATTTACTCAAGATTAATATAACTTTTTATCAAAAGCCCTGAATGTGGAACATTTGTCCTCAATAATCCTCCCTAGGGTGGATTTGAGTTGGACACATCCCTCATTAACACACCAGATCAGAGGTTTGCAGCGCTGCATACCTACCCACTCATTTTGGTCCAATGTCAGAAATTGTAAAGCAACTTGAACATTTAATCTTAAAGAACTGCGTTGCAGGTTTCCTGTCAGTGATAGATTATGTCTTCAGGTGTAGTTTTGAAGCAGTAACACACCTGAGAGTAAACCTGCAAAATCACCCTGTGATGCAGCTAGATGCAGGACGCATGACCCAGTCATGACTTAAACTTTTCTCCTTTGAGTTTTCTGTCCTTGTGCAGGTGATGATGATGATGATGATGATGATGATGATGATGATGATGATGATATCTTCCTCCTTTGTATTCAGGCCACGTGGACGCAATTACTGTGTCCCTGACCTACATATAAGATAAGCTGTGCAGGCAAACCTTTCAGTGAACATCTGATTTTTGGAGAAGTTCATCCTGACAGCAGGAAGGAGGAGGACGCAGCCAGCGTTTCACAAACCAAACACTAGTTTGTCTTTTTTGTCATAATTCAATTTATTTGTTTCAGTCAAAAGCACGTCAGTAGAGTGATTTGATTAGTTTAGAAAACTTACATTCATCTAAATGGAAAAATAGATCTCTCTTAGAATAAAGAATCAATCATTTAATAATCAGCATGACTGAAAAATAAAATAAAATAAAAACAACTCGTCTTCCCTTCACCGTAAACTTTGAAACACAGAAGATGACAGCGGTTCAGAAGCAGCAGATAAAGACAAACAGCAAATCGTCAGGTCCTTCATCGCCCTATCACTCGGATTTTCAGTCACATCGACCTACAGAGGAAAACTGGTCTGACTCTCCATGTATGGGCTCAAATTGTGATCATAAATATTTTGTACATACTTTGTATGACAGCCAAACCCATCTGTTCTCTGATTGGATTGTTAAATTTGTGATTGACGTGACATTGGCCAATCAGATGAAAGGAAGAAAAATGGGGTCAAAATTCGTACTTGTAACTTGAGTGCAGAGTTTCACACTTATTTTTTAGCTAAGCCCACACACAAATCTTTTTTACACAAACACAAATTCTTTTTACACATACAAATCCTGATTTATAAGTACAAAATATTTATGACCACAATTTGAGCCCATATCCATGGTTTCCCCCGCACAGATCAGAGATCGGTCAATAAGATTATTCAGCAGACTTGATGTCAGCACGTGTCAGAGCTAATCCATTTCTCGCATATTTTTAATTTTCATAATAAAATATTTTCATCGGTGTCTCTAAATGTGTCCAAAAAAAACAAATGAGCATTTCTTCAGTTGACCCAAAAGTAGCAAGTTAACTGCACTGCCACACTCAAACCACCGGGGGGCAGCACAATCAAGGCACATGAAACTACCACAGGACATAAAACATTTGACTGCACTGAAAAAAAAATTAAAAATAAAAGATGTAAGTGCTCTAATGGACTCTGCATTAGAAAAAAAAATTAAATGTTACATAATGTTTGCTTTTTCAGACAGACAGAGCAGAAAACCTGCTGCTGCTTAAGAGCAGGTTTATTTTTCTTCTAAATTTAGTCAAATTTCCAGATAATTGAACATCATAGCAAGTTGATCCTGCTTCATCCCCCAGCTGGACCGAGCAGGTTTCCAGCACGATTGCACAAACTTAAATTAGGGCCCGTGATTCACTTATACTATGGAAGCACAACCTCGACGTCCCACGAAGGCTTTAACGTGGCGTTGGCAACAAGCGTACGTTGTGCAAAAAACACGGAAGAGGGAACAAATTTTGGTCTCTAACGATTGAGCCTTTGCAGATTCAAACAGTCGTTGGCGTGTTGAATAAAACATGGAAACATCAGCATGTTTACTGCGACTCTGTAGGCACATCGAAGCTCCACAACTTTCCTTCGTGTGTGGACTTAAAGATCACCGTCGCCTCTCCCCTCCCTCATTTTACTGCTCAGCTTGAAGTGAAACACGTCCTCCTCTGACTCACTGCATCTGGACAGTCTACTAATGTTCCCCAATGATTTCCCGGGGTGAGGGGGAAGGAACACAACACCGCCCACCTCATGCAGCATTTAACAAGTCAATATCTCCCCCTTCTCCTCCTCCATGTCCACTCCCTCACACTCTGTGTAACCAGCTCCACCCAAAACCCCTGTTTAAGGCTCCTCAGTGTTCACAAACATTTTGAAATCTGCAGCCATTTTTCTGTGATTTAAAGCTCAATGCTAAGGACACCTCGGTGATGATAAATCTGCCACTGTGTGTGCGCTGTGACTGCTCTGCAGTGGCACCAAAAGCAACAAATAGATGGCTGAAAGCAGAAGAAGATGATGGGTGCTATGGTGAGGATGACGGGATGGCAGAGAGCATCACGTAAGTGAGGAGGAGCAGAGCCACAGCTGTTTGAGGGAGAAACTCCACCCGTGAGCACTTAAACACTTGCTGGAGGTGTAGTGGTTTTTCTAAACGGGCAAAGAGCTCTGCGGCTTTTAAGGTCCGGCATGCAGCACGACGACACGGCTGAGGGAGTTTTGTTTGTTGCGAGTGTAAAAACAAATCGGGCTTAATCAGAATTCACATCCACACAAAATGTGCCTGTGAACATTTTTCACTGGAGCGGTTTCATCCTGCGAAACCAAAAAAAACACACAAAAACTGAAAACTGTCGCAAGTGAAGATGGAAGCGCAGCAATCGCCTCGCAGATTTCACACCCTGTTTATGTCAACAAAACCTCTAACGAATTTTCCTCCTCTGATGTTTTCCTGCAGCTTTATGAAAATCTCGTGCCAAAAGAAAGTCTGAGTCACGAGGGAAATATGAACGTGAAAACGGTGCCAAAGCTGTGTGAGATTTCTGTGGGTGTGACCGCTTGTTTACTGTGTTTTAAGGTGGATTGCTTCTTTACATTCACTCTCACCCGTCGCCATCAGTGACCCCAACTCTAACCCGTGATTCACTTAAACGATGGAATACATATTCGTATTTGTAATCTATTAAATTTGGCAATCAGGGAACAACTCTCCCCCAGACAAGTCTGGATCCACTGATGCCAGGCAGCAGCTTCCACAGCTGAAAGTCAATTTCCCAACGTTCCAGTAGGACTTCTACTTAAATTTTGGTGTGATTCACTTGCTGAGGCCCACACAGCCTCTAGGCTGGATGAAGATATGTTGGACGCAATTCTGCTTGGACAAGTTAACGTGGCTGGTTTAAAAATCGGGAACTGGGGAGGCGCTACTGAATGTGTGAAATACCCTTTAGTGCTTTTAAGAAACAGGATCAAGTTAACGAGTTTAAGGCAACAATGAGAAACTCTTCAGAGAGCGAAACAACGTGACGGCCTCTGATCAGAAACCAGGAACGCTGGTGCAGGAGCGCCCCACGAAGCTCTGATACATGATAAAATAAATATAAATAAATTAAATATAAATACTTATATCTAATGATTATTTATACAATGTGCTTAGCTGCGGTTCACTTTAAGATAACATGAAGAAACAGACGTTTTCCTGCCTTGGCGTCGCCCGTGACACAGACGAGCACCTTCCCTCCTGAAGGTCAGGTCCATAAAGGCTTTCATTTACGAGTTTCAGCCTCTCTCACACAAACAGACACAAACACGCTGCACTGCAGAGGAGTGTAAAGGCCAGAGAAAACTAATCCCCCGTCGTTGCATAAGATGCTGTAATTCTGGCTGATGTGTTTGCTGCGACGCAGACAAACGTCGCTGTTCGTGCAGCCGCGATGAAACGAGACGCCGGGAAAAAGATGGTGATGGATTTTCGTTCTCCGGAGGCTGAACGTTTGATGAATGGATGATGAAACGTGTGGGTCTTTATGTGTTTGTGTTTTAGCTCAAATGAGGCAGGACTGCCGTCAGTTCACACAGTCATGGCTTCGGAGTGTTCAGTATTAAATTAACAGTCACATTAAATAATCTGAATTAAAAACCTAATGATGCTTAATACTTTTAAATGAAATCTTTTCACAATAACAGCCTGTTACATCAGATCTTTTTGAATTGTTTGTGCTGCTAAATTAATGTTTATTTCCTCTTTTTTCAAATGTTGTAAAACAAAACAAAAACCATTAAAGAAACATATTCACAGACTTCAGGAAGTGAGGAAAAACTGAGCTGAACACTCAGTTTGAGACATTTGTTTCTCTACTCTTGAATCTTTCTGATGTCGTCGAGCAGTTTTAAGGGAAGGGAAGCTAACTGTGAATAATAAAAAGGTCAGTTTTGGCTGTTCCCAAATTTCACACAGGGCTTTACGCATGTTTAGAGATTTGTGTCTCTTCCTGGAATTAGAACTGGGGCGTGTAAACCACTACACTGTGGAGCCACTGATGTTACTCTAGTATGGAGCTTGAAATGAGCCAATTGCATCAACTTTGAACGGACTCAGTTTGTGTTGATTTACAGGTCAAAATATCTGTACTAAAATCTCTTATTGTGAAAAGAATGTTTAATAATAAAATATCAACCTAAGCTTGAAAAAAAGTCATTTTTAGTGTAATTGATGGCATTATTTGGAGTTTGTTTCATTATTTGTCTAATACTGAACACTCCTTTCATGGCAGTTTAATGTAATAACATCAGGAGGCTTGAATCCGCTGCTTTGCTCCTGCAGCTGCACAGCTCCTGATGCGACAGGTGAAACACATTTATTGTTAAACGCCGTCACAGAGCAGAGATGAAAGCGGGCAGTCGAGATTGTTCAGTCTCATCCAGTGATTAACCTCGACAGGCCTCTGTGCACCTCGGCCTGTACTGGGCCGTACTCCACCACCTCTCCGTCTACTGTAATTATTCCTTTGGGCGAGTACGGCTCCAGCCTGAGCGCCCGCACCTTAGTGTACACCAGATGTTGGCAGTTAGTAGTCAGATGTGCACCCTTCTCCATAGCTAGGAACAGCCTCAGCAGCGCGGTGGGCGATATCCCCGCTCTAACGTAAAAAAGATGAATGACGCCGTCGTCCGGGGTGGCCTCCGGTGCCGCCAGGAGATCCTCCGCCAGGTGGGATTGGTACATGGCCAGCATGAGGACAAAGTCTTCCTCCGGCACCACCACCCAGTCGTCGGGCAGCGGCTGATCCAGAGGTGGCAGCAGGGAATCGTGTGGGCCGGGGAGGGCTTTGGTGGCGCTTCGGGAAGGCGTGCTCTCCACCCGCCTCACTTTGAGGGAGTTGTTGGAGTGGCAGGAGTTGTGGAAGGAGGAGTCTCTGACAGCAGGTAGTGTCACGGGGGGGACCCGATCCTTGCAGAGCATTGTGTTACTCCTCAAAGCCTCCTCGCTGTTGTGGTCCTTGGTGGCGGGCAGGTAAGCCAGCCTGCCCTTATAGACACGGAGAGAGGCCAGCCGCACCAGCGTGCCAATGGTGAAGCGGACGGCGCCAAAGTGACGGTACTTCTCGCTCTCTATATCGACGTCCGCTACAAAGCCCCAGGCCAGAGACAGGAAGGAGAAGAGACGGGGGCTGGAGCAGAGATGGATGGAGACCATATCCATGTGGGACACCAGACCTTTGCAGAGCAGGAAGCCACAGCTGACCAGGAGCTCCTCGCTGGTCACAGGAGAGGCTCTGCAGGAGGAGAGGGGACATTTAAACACTTCATGGCAGCTCCTGCTTTCAGACACGACCACAGTTAGGCTGAAACAACCACATGAATAAATTATAAGTGATTTGTAAGTAAATTATTTAGGATGTATTGTGGTGATTAATTAATGTCGTTGTTAACTGTACATCTTCAGCTGTTGGATAAATGTGATTTTTAAAAATAACAACTCACAACAATATATCAGTTAATCAAGAAAGCAGTGTGCATATTATTAAATAATCAGAATATTCAGCCTTAAAGTAAATATACGACAAGATTTTGAAATGTTTACATGTAAATATGCAAGTTAGACATTTAAAAACCCAAAGACCGCTTATATTTATTTTATTGCTACAGCTTAATTTAGAAATCACCTCTACAGGCCACATTCTCCTTGTGTTTTTTGTTCTGTACAAGCACATTTATGCATTTCCTGCTGCACACTCAGTCACATGGGAGGGGAGCAGGTTTAAGGGTTCAGCATTTTGCCCAAGGACACGTCAACATGCAAACTGTGGAGGTGGAGATCTCCTCCACAGACTTACTGCGAAATGACCTGCTCTAGCTCCTGATCCACAATCCAAGCTTTCTTTATAAAAAGAGAAACATCCACCTCAGAACAGCTTCCATTCTGGTTCCATTTAATCATTATTTGCAATGAAATCTATTTAAATGTGAGCGACGGGCTTTTGTAATGTAAAGCAGAGGCGTCTGATCCAAACTGGAAACATATCTAGACCCTCAACTAAACTAAAGCTGATTTTCAGTGTTGATTTATGTTTCAGTTCATAAAATATCAACAGCAAATCATTTGAGACTCTGCAGACAGAGTTTCCCCTCATCAGTCTGGCAGGAGGAGGCAGTTAAAAAAATCTGGTTTCAAACACAAGATAAAGACACCAAAATATAACAGAAAGGCTCCTTCTGTACTTTTAGGAAGTGGGTCAAGGCATCCTTGTGTTTTTGTAAGTGAACTTTAAAAAGTGGCGTTATACAATACAGGGCTAACAGCGACCTTGTTGTGCTATCTGAAATCACTGAGGTGGGGGAGAGAAGAGGTGGAGCCCCTACAAAGCTCAGAGGGTGGGGGTGTAGGCGAAGGACAGTGTGGGCCTTCAGATAACAAAGACGACCCCATCTGGGAGAACGGATACAGAGGTGGAAGGTCACGTTAACACGCACCCACAGATTTGCCGGCTGTTACAGCCAACGGCCAATTACAGCGAGGAATGGACGTCTCAGCGGAGCTCAGATATCTCCATATTCAACATCCTGAATTTATTCATCAGTCTAGCTTTCCAAACAAACTCATCTACATTTTCACAGCTCTGTTACTGTATAATCACGCTCTGGTAAAAAGGTCAAGAAATAATCTGATTATAAGGCGATTTCCAGCTCATCCTGCTTCGCCTCTCAGTTTTATGTGTTAAAGGTATTAATTCAATTTATAGAGCACCGAACCACAACATGATTTATAGACGTGCTCTTGGATTGTTTGGGGTAATAAAGAGCAAAGAAATAAACCTTTGTGAGCAGCGTGCAACTGTGTGCAGATTTCAGCAACATTTACTTTCAGAGAGATAGTTCTGTCAATGTCAGAAGAAAGAGCAAGACGTGATCAGAGAGCAGCAGGATGCTGTTTGTGGCATAAAAATGTCAAACATTTAGCAACATGTTAGCAACAATGAGGTGAAATAAAGCAGGTTAACAAGAGAGATTCAAATACCCAAAATGAAAAACTGAATGCTTACCCAACGAACAAATATTGAATAGTCAAATATTTGGCCAATCATGGTACACGATCTTAAGTTTAGTGATTTACCTAACAAATGAAAGCTCACCGGTTTGATCCCAGGAGGAGACACAAATCCCTTTGGGGTTGCGCCAGAAAGGCCATCTGATGTCAAAAAACAAAAACAGAACATGTGGAGCTACCTGCCTACCTTGTGAATAGGGAACCAGCCAAAAGTAGCTCTTCATTGTACAATACCTTAAAGTATAGAGTAAGTGCACAGCAACAATGTGGAGGAGAAGCTCGGTGTTAACAGAAAAAAGCTTCAGATGGAGGCTCAAGAACGGCAGCCATCTTCCTTTGACTGATGTCCACCGATGAAAAGCAAAGTGTCTTAAAGGTGTTTAGCACATAAGTCATCGCTTGAGTTTAATCTGAGAACTACTGTTTCTGTGGTGTCGTGCGCAGCCGTATTCACTGTGTGTGAAGTGGACAGGAACATGAATGAGAACAGAAGGGGTCCCAGTATGCAGCCTTGAGGAACACCGAGGTTAAACTGCATTTATTGTCCACATTTCAATGCACTAATTTCTCTCCTATATTAAACATGCAGTGACATTAACTATAACACACACTCTTCTGCTCACTGATGATGCATCAAGGTCTATTTGTGGGTCTCACTCATGGATAAGAACATATAAAAATGACCTCCTGGATCACTTGACCTGTGTAAACATTTTCTAATTGCTTTAGGTTCTCAATCACTAGTTTAAAATCTCATTGATTACAACTAATAGATTAGATTAGAGTCCAAAAGAAGGATAAAAGTACAACTGCACTAAAAATGTGCTTTATCCTCTTAGACTTTGACTTACATATTTATTCACATTTTACAACACAAACATCCCACTGTATTCAACAACTAACTCATCAGGAAAGTGTGAAATTAAGTCATGGATAGAGGGAGCCAATGGGCCGTTTTCCATATCTATCCATCTTTTATTTACAGTCAGTAGGTCTGAATGTTAGTGTAGCTCACTTAAGTGGTTGGTCTCTTTCAAACTGGAATAATGGTGGTAGCTTTGAAGCATTGGGAGACTACAGCCTGTGACAGACACATATTGAAGCTGCTGGTGTTAGTTAAGCGGCGAAGCCTTGCTGCACCCATCCAGGACTCCTGTCAGGGCCTGCCGCTTCCGCGGAGTCTTCTGTCATGTGTCCACAGCATCAGTGGTGCGCCTGGCGCTGTGGGCTTTGCTCTCTGTCATGTCCTTGTTATTCCTGTCTGAGTGGGCAATAAATCTGTTGCTCTCCTGATGGGATGACGGATGTGGTGGGGGTGGTACCGTTGTGACAAGCGATATAGAACTGTATGGCTTGCCATTGATGGTTGGATGACGTTGTAGCTCCTGCTCAGAAGCAAATTAGACCCTCAGCCAGCAAACCTGCACACTGCCAGTGTTTTGCATAACACCAAATACATTCTAGCTGTCGCTCGTTTGATCCACGTAGCCTCGGTGAACCCGACATTCAGCTGGGAATAATACCAAATACAATCTGGCCAGGGCTACTGCAGGACAGAGAGGGAGAGATTTTCTGGATGCCCCGGGACTGTGAGAGGAGAGTAAACAATGCAGAATCTGGTCCCTTCCTCCCATTGTTGCTGCCGCTCTCACTGGAAGACTATTGTTTGAGATGAGAAGCTGATTGGCAGATGAAAGAATAAACCACCAGTGAGAGGTGTTTTCTTCAGTTTGACTATATTCACTTTAACTTTTATTCAGTCTGGAATCCCCCCCTTATTATTTTTTTAAATCCAAGACAGCAGGACAAAAAACTGCTTGACTACAAAAAACACCCGCCGAAAAAAACAACACTTGAGTGAAAAATTATTTAATTAAATAAAACAGCGAGGCGCTCAGATAAAGCTCATGTGACCTACAAAAAAAGAAGCAGCTTGAAAAGGAAGCGCCTCAAAGCACTTAAACAAGCTTTTTTCCCCATTTCCCACATGGTGACTTTAGAGTATAAAGAGCAGAATATCTAAACACACAAATAGAAGCCACAGTTCAAAAGCTGTTTACATAGAGGGACGCAAATTTGTATAGAAATGGACCAAGAAGCCACATCTTTATGAAACAAACCAACCACCTGTAAGAAAATTAACTGCGAGTCACATGTTTTGGTACCAAACGAAGGGATGATTTAGGCACGTACACTCTCCAGTGGTGTGAGCTGCCTATTAGTGGAAATAAATACCAGTAAGAAGAACTGAGAACACCTGACACGAGCCACTTAAACAGAGATGCAAGTCCTTAACCAAGAAACAATTGTAGGCAATGGCTGTTGGAGACCAACTGCAAGTAGCTACAGTGACCAACTGGTCAACTTAACCAGCAACACCCTGAGGGCAACATGTTGCAATCAATCAATCAGTCTGTGTTGATTTGTGCAACTTGTCTGTAAAACATCTCTTTGCAATTGGGGCCTCGACTGGTTTGCAACTGGTTGCACTCTTGTTATATTCCTACATAAAATCAAGGCTGTGTTTGTTAATCATGTTTCAAATCTTCAAATCCAGTTGCTTTGAAGATGGCAACTGACTGCGAGTCGCCCATACCTGGTTCTTTCTTTGACTTGACCATTTAAAAGATTGTTGTCAAGACTGTTTCGTTCACTGCACACAAATGCAATAATTTGGACGTGCCCCAGTGTCCATCCACTGTTTTCTCTAATGTGACTGCAGCATCATGTTAAGATGCAACAGAAACGGCCGCACAAAGTGATGATTTGGCATCGTGCCCTGCTAAGAGTGACAGTCCTGTTTTATGCTTCTGGTAATTACAAGGAAGTATGAGTGCATAAAGAGTCCTGACACATCAAGAAGATGATTTAGGAGTCACTGGCCCAGCATATGAAGGCAATGAGTAAATTATGTCATGTAACCAATAAATGGTTCAGTATTTACTGCAAACTGGAAAAAAAATACAACAAAAAACAAGGTATGCTTCTTCTTCTCATCATCATCATCATCATTATTATTGCACAGATAATTAAAAAAAGGAAAACATAACATCTGCTGCCACTGACCTTTTAAATAACAGCTTTTAATGTTAATATTTTATTCCAGATGTTTCTGTGTTATGATGTTATATTTATTGCATTTAACTGTTTGGTTGATGGTTGAGTGACTTCTGCTGATTGTAGCCCTCAGGGATCATTACGATGTCCTTGACCCCTGATGTACTGCAGGTTTCAGACTCAAACCGATGACACTGTACTTCATAAACAACGCCACTGGTCTTTTTCTTTTTAGACAGTAGTTAGTAACAGTTTATGCTACATGAACATTTACAGATAAACGTGGTCTGATACATATGCTGATATCAGCTGAGGACAGCTTTATTATTAGGTGATATGTGGTTAACTGATTTTTAAACTCCTCCCATCAACTGTGTTCTGAGTGTTTGAGTTTCCCACTAACTACAGACCAAACTGTGTCACTGCAGGGATAGTGTGTGATACGCGAGTAAGCTGCTTGTATGTATTTGTGTTATAATAAATGTCACTGCATGTATAGAGTAAACGAGTTCCTTTATCTTCTGTCCCTCTGACTTCTTTCTGTTCTGTGTTCAGGCTGAATGATCTCCAAACAATAACCCATTTGAATGAGTCATGAATAATTAATTCAGATGAGAGGAGTGCATTTTACAACGAAAAGCACCAAAAGGAGTCAGGACCATGTGTGTCTGAGGTTCAGCTGTGCAAAAGATGCTGTATCTACAGCAACGCTGCACATAAATACGCCCTATTGATTTCTGTAACATGTCCACAACATTTTACAGAAAAAGCTGTTGTTAAATGACTGATGAGAAACAGAAGGTTCAACAGGCCCCACTGAACCACACTTAAAGGGATCAGAGCCACGATTCAGAGTCCTTGTCTGCAGATCTTTGTTCTTACGTGAGAATAAAAATAGACAGACCTCCTCCTGCTACAATCACTTGCTAAGAAAGTAATTACTAATGACAGCTACTGTTTGGTTGAAACTACACACTGCATGCGATTTAAATCACTTAACCACAGGTATGTGCATGCTGCTCGTGTAATGGTGTGGCTCAGGCTGGCATGTTCACAGACTGGCTGGACTGGTTTCGGTGGAGCTCTACACCAGAGGTTCATCATGAGAAACGAATCATTTTTTACTACCGATTAATCTGCTCATTAATTATTAGCGTAATTTTAAAATTGCAAAACCAAAAGATCTTTATTTTTAAGATGATGTCTTATAAAGTTTTACTTTATCTATCCAACAGTCCAAAACTGGAAAAAAAAAAGGTTCAAGGTTTTGAGGTTTCTACAGAGTGCTGATGACTGATTTGTGCATGTGTGTGCGTGCCTCACCCAGAGTAATGATGTATGGATGCAGCCAAGGCGTTGCCTGATCCACCAGGAAGGATACCCAGCGGTGTCCGGATGGCCTCCTCCCAATCTGGCCTCTCTAGCAGACCATTTATCACCTGACGCACACAGAAAATACAGCCTCAGTAAGGTGGCCTGAAAAATTTACTGTGTCAGCTAGCCAGTGACAGATATACACTGTATGGACCAAAGTACGGGGCCACCTGCACATCAAACCAGCAGGAGCTGGTGACCGTGGAAAGCCATGCAATTAAGATTTTGCGCTGATGTTAATGCAAGAGGAGGTTTGGAACTGTAAGGCTGAGGTTCTGTGGTCCCCACACACTTCCACTTTGCAATAATAGCACTTAGAGCTGATCATAGAATATTTAGGAGGGAAGAAATTTCATAAACTGACTTGCTGCAGCAGTGGTATCCTGTTACAGTCACACGCTTTACTTCAGTGAGCTCTTTAGAATGATTCTTTTCACAAGGTGTTTGATGAAAGCAGCTACATTCAGATATCAAGAGAAAGTGTGGCCCAATTTTGTCCATAGTTTACTTGCATTTACAATGTATTTTTTGCTGAAAGTACAGTAATGCAGGTTGTAAATATTGATATCATATCAACAGTTTATGATACTCTTAGAAACACCTGCAGTGCATGCAGCAGTGCAGCAGAGTCGAATGGCATCTGCACAGCAAGTTTCCAACCACCAATCCATCCATACACTTTTTTAACTGCTTGTCCAATTCAGGGTCGTGGGGGCCTAGAGCCTATCCCAGTTGTCATAGGAGAAAAGGAAGGGTACACCTGAGACATGATGCCAGTTTATCATAGGGTTAACATAAATTAATCACCAATCAACCGAATACGCACGTCTTTGGACCGTGGGAAGAAACCAAAGACCTGAACAAAATCCATGCAGGCAGAGGAGAAAACACAGAAAAGCTCCTGCTGGCTGAAATGTTCAAACTAGGAAACCTCTGTGTGGGCTGACAACGCTAACCAATGCTACACTGTGTTGCTGAAATTTCTAGCATTGTACATATGTATATATTCTATGTAGCAAGTATTGTATGAAATACTGTGGTGGGGAGAAACAATAACCCATGATTTTTCCCATTTCAACTCTAACACGTCATTGTCATCAGCTCCAAAAGTCCGGTATTGGTCAGGCTCCAACAGTCAGCATCCAGCCTGGTAGCACAATCTTTTGTAGTACTGTGGAGTGCTAATATTCGTGTGCTCACAGAGAGAATAGAAAACTAGTGTGTTTACGCCATTGTACTCACTCATTTTACCTTTTAGGAATGCAATTTTAACCATTTTAGACCGAAATAACCCAGGCAGAGTCTATGTACATTTAACCTAACACTGTCTGTGTGATGGATGACTGTGAGGTGAATTTGGTGGGTTGAGTAGCTGACTGCTGTTTCTACTGGCCTGCTCTTTTTTGATTGGCAGGCTACATTTTTAGTTATTTGTCTAATAAATGTCAGAAATTGCCCATGTCTTTAAAAAAATGACCATACAATCAAAACATTTATGCCCAAAAATGCTGATTTCACATAATTTGCTTTTATGTAAATATAAAACGATGTAAAACATTATTTTTAATAGAATCTGGCCAAATGAAACATACTTGATTGGCATACATACAGTTTATAAAAAGTATATTTGAATAAATAAACAGCTGAGTTCATATATTCCAGCTGGATTGGTTTTGAGATTACGGTGGTGTTTTTGGTTATGAACATAGTGCACGTGTGTGTCTTTACCTCATACAGAAGTCCGTCTCCTGACATGATGACTAAAGCGTCCCACTGCGACAGGTCGGCCTCTTTCACCATCTCCCGAGCGTGATTCTGCCGCTCTGCAAGACAAACAGAGAAAATATGTAAAGTATGTTGACTCATGCAGGTTTGTCTTTCCTGGAAGAGAAATCTGAAAAGGGGGACACCTTCTCAAAATGTCAGCTTCATTCCTCCTCAGAGGAAGGTCATGGTTGGCCCTCAGAGGTGTAGCTACTTGTGTTACAGCTGAATAGCATAGCTGTGCGAGGACAGCCAAAAGACAGCAACATGACACAAACACGAACACCTGAGGCAGTCTGAGTAGATCCCTGCTCCTCCTGTAGTTTTAGTCTTCCTTCCCTTCAGTTTCCAAATTAAAGTATCACCGTGGGAGGGAAAGTTGATACATGGTCTTAAATGAAGCGCCTGTCACACCGCCAATTAGATTGAGAGAGCTAAATTACTCAGGAGCACTCTGTCAAATTACTCCGAGAATGAATAATCTGATGCGCGTCTGTCGCTAATGGGCCAGCTGCTTGGATGGTACAGGAGTAAACTTTTCTACTTTTTGGTGTTCCTGATTAAAGCTTAGACTTTAAAATGAGGAGAAAAAATCCAGATGGGTAGAAAGCAGGTACACGTGTACAAAAGTTCAGAAAAAAGGTGACAAATCCCCCCAAAAACTAATTATTGTGGACATACCAACAAACCACAACATCAAAACCACGAGTATTTAGAAGGTTTTGTGTTTGTAAGGCTGTCACACGTGTAGGGCTGTGCGATATGACCAAAAGCTCATATCCCGATATAAGAATTCTATCGTCCCGATAACGATATAAATCACAAAAATGTAACATTTTCTGTAAATTCTGTGAATCTCGGGCAGCTCGACTTGCGGGAAGTGTTTCCAGCTGCGCGTCATGTAGCTGGAGTCGAGTGTTTTAACAGATGCATGAAACTTTACATTTTTAGACATAAGTTGTAACGGCCACCGTTTTCTTTTTGCGTTTGAGTCTAAGGTCTATTTTTTAGCACCTGGCGGCTCTTTTTTTAACTTCTCATCCGTAAGTAATCTGCTCTTTCATGTGATTCAGTTTATTTTGAAAAGTCTCAACAGGATCTTGAGCTTTATTGTGAAAGGTTTATGAGGAACATAAACAAGCGGACACGCGATGGTTTTACCGTCGTTGTTGCTAACCACAACACATAAAAAGAGGCGCTTGTCCGTCCTTAGTGTGGTTATATAAAATATAAGAGAAAGAGAGAACTTAAGAAATTAACGATGGAAAAATATTGCCGTAAAGAGTTTATTTTGCGACACCACGAAACAAACGATAACGTAAAATAAAACATAGACGTTTTTATATCGTCATCCGATATATATCGTTATATCGAACAGCCGTACACACGCGTGTCACATCTGAACATTTTATCGCACAAGCCTCGTGAGTTTTCTTAATCAGGTTTTTGAATATTCCATTCGCGTTTGTCTGCTCTTGTAGAGCCCAAGGACAGACAGTGTCAGAGTCAGAAGGAGACTCTTCTCAACAGTTTCAAGGTTAAAGGGCAGAAGAAGTGCTCTGAGGCGTAAAACACACACTCACACACACAGCAGCACCACTGGTTTGTGTTTCTGTGTTTCATATTTCTTATTTTTTCTTTACAAAGCAGCAATCATTCTCTCATTTGATTAGATAAGAAAAAAAATTAAGGTAACGATGAAGCATTTCAGTAAAGTTGGACTTTAGGTTGTTGAAATAATGGAATCACTGGATTTCTCACTGTATCCCCACTAAAAGTATCAAGTATTTAGACATTTAGTATTACATATTCAACATGGTGCTTATATTTCATATTTACAAAAGCTATTAAGAACATCTTTTTTTTTTTTTTTTTTTATACCACCACGCACTGCTTTGTTGAAGATGGGTTTGTTTTTTTAAATAGGAACACAGAAACCAGACACTGCTCTCATTCAGCAGCCTGTTAGTTATGCTAATACACTAATACGCCTCCAGTGCCGTTGCGAGCCAGTTTGGTCCTGGTGTCTTTTCGGACCAG
Organism: Pundamilia nyererei; assembly: GCF_000239375.1. Taxonomy (NCBI): domain Eukaryota; kingdom Metazoa; phylum Chordata; class Actinopteri; order Cichliformes; family Cichlidae; genus Pundamilia; species Pundamilia nyererei. The sequence goes on along the minus strand of NW_005187469.1, from coordinate 1,418,514 downwards.
ACCACATTTTCACAGCTCTGAGAACCGATCATTACATACCATAAATAGCAGAACGTGAAATATGAAGAAATATGAAGTAATTCATTACTGGGTTACTTCTGTAAAAATGCCTAAAGTTCTGATTTTAATGCAAAGATACATGCAGATTCCATGCATTAATTAACCCAGCACACAGACACACATGCACTTCTCTCTAGTGACGGATCTATTTTTTTCTTCCTTTCTTTCTACTTCCTCTTCCCTGAAACCCACAGAATGAAGGAATCAATTCCTCCTCATCAGTCCAGTCACATCACATTTAGTTATTTGCGCAGAGTCTGAACACTGAAAAGGTTTAAAAGGCCTCCAATCAGCAACAAAGCTGCAGAGCAGCAACACTGCGGTGTGGCTGAAGGATAGCTCCTCACATCGGTCAAACCATTAGGGGATGGTGGAACTGCTTGTTATGGTTTTTATAGTAGTTGCTGCAGTGGAGAGGAGACAAAATGAAGTGCTGTTGAACTTTTGTGTTTCTAGCTTTGAACAGGTACTTAACAGCAATGTACCGACTGCAATTTCATGTTGAGCAACATTTGACTGACTCTGGAACTGATTGGCACAGATTGGCAGAGCTGTGAAAACGAGGGCAGCAGATGGCTACAACAGAAGATTACAGGCCACTGTGAGAGGATCACGATGAAGACAGATTCCAGCCCATAATCAAATACATGCTGTTTCACAGAAAACATTGTAGTAAAAGTCAACATCCTGTGTGATTTTCTTTTCTACACTGCATGCTGTCACCAAACCACAAACTTTTCAATTGTTTTTTAAAACCCGATGGTCAGTGATATGATATATGCAGTTTTTAGGTCCCTTTGAATATTGAAAGGCCCATTTACAAATGGGCCTGCAGGCATTACTATAATGGCTGGGAAGTGGTAAGACTTACTTTTATAAAGACTTTATCATCAATCTCAGCCTACTGGCTTACAGTAAAATCCTGCCACCAGCTGACTGACCGGCCCATCTGTGGCACTGAAGCATCAGCTCCTGCAAGGGCTTGAACAGCTGCAAGAGCACCGTGTCACTTGAAAATAAACAAATCCTGTTTGGGTGCACTTCCTTAAATGCCATTCTTCTTGAGATGACAGCCTCACAAATGACATTACAGTTCTCCACATATCAAATTCCTCTGTTGTGATGGTTTAAGTGCATGTAAGGTAACAGAAAGCCTCGTCCTCCTGTCGACCTTAATCTTCCAGCTAAAGGCAGCTTAATGAACCTCCACCTTGCTTTTTACGTTTCCTGCCCGCAGCAATCTTTAAGCAGCTGCACTCCTCCAGCAACATGACAGCAGGTGATGACAGTTAAACAGCACAACATACCGAGTGTGTGTGTGTGTGTGTGTGTGTGTGTGTGTGTGTGTGTGTGTGTGTGTGTGTGTGTGTGTGTGTGTGT
>NW_005187469.1:1385851-1416898 GCF_000239375.1 Pundamilia nyererei | reverse complement strand
TTCTGAGGTTGTAGTAACAGTAACAGAAAAACATCTCATCGCAGATCCATGGAGACACAGATGGGCTGACAGACATTTCCCGCCCTCAGTTCGGCCTCAAGCAAGATCAGCCAACAGGAGTTTAAACACCACCGCCCTCTTCTCCGTGTGTCCGAGGAAAACGTACCTCGACTCAGTGACAGTAAAGCCGTGGACCAACTTTACAAGTTAGTTGCAGCTTAACACAAACTATGTGGTGGTTAAGTGGAAACCTCCATATCAAACAAGTATTCCCACAATTGTTATCTACACTGGCTACGCAGCTCTCAAAGCCTAAAAATGAGTGCCTCCATGAACGCTAGAGTATAGAGGATAAAGTATCGACATAGACAAAGTATAGTTTTCTTAACTGATTTTCAGAGTATTTCAGTATTGCAGATTAACAGTCTGATAATATTAGATTGGTTGTGGTTTAGGAGACATGAGTAAAGCAGTAAAAACCTAAATAAATTGCACAAGACATTTTTAAGACCAAAAAAAAGAAGAAACAAGCAAATGAATATTTTTAAATTTGTCAGACAAACTACTTTTCTGTCAGTTATTTCATCGTTCAGGCTTTAAAGGGTTCATTTCTGGTCCCTCCTGAGAGTCGCCACAAAATATGGACTGTCAAACACTGTAATATGTATCTTCATGTGTAAAATTGGCAGCACTCCCCTTTAAGCATCACTGCCCAGCCAATTTTGTACCCGGGTATGCTGTGTTATCTCCCAGGATTTCTGGCATTTGAGATCAATGTCTCCTTACTATTTTGAGCCTTTTACTTGTCTACAGCAGCTGTCAAAATGTCACTCGCTTTGTGCAGCTTTATTGCACAGCTCCAGTGTGATTTCCTGGATTCCTGCTTAACAGGAGGCTGTGATAGATTTTTAAACAGTTTCCTTTCAACATTTTGTGAGATCTAGGAAAATTCCTGCTCTCTCGTTGCCCTTTCTTCTAGTGTTCATGCAATAAATGTTTTAACATCCTCACGTGGGTCACAACAGAGAATAAGAGCTCCGAGATGTACAGCAGATTTCAAAAGAGCATGACGAGTGCTGTCATGAATGAAAGAACAATAGACTGAACAAGAAAGACAGCAACAGAGCAGTTTCAGGGAATAGCCATCTCTTCTGGTAAATATTTGTAGTCTGTATTGAGTTTATGGGCCGGAGCAGAAAAGCATGACATTGTTTAATTAATACTGTCTGACAGTCATCTCAGAGTGCCTGTGAGGAATCAGCAGGCCTTCTTCACATGTGCACTAACAAGAACACAACCACAGACAGAACAACACACTCTCTCCTCTACACTGGACCCCCACAGCAGTGCAGTCATCCTTCATCCATCCTCCACCCCTGGCAGTGCCCGCAGCTGCCACACAGCAAGATTCAATAATGACTCTGTCCACTTTTGTTAATATCCGCTTACAAGAGCATCCACAAACGCTTCCAGCCGTATGCTTCATACAGATGCCACGAACACACAGGAGCAGACAAACATGCTGTTACAAAGTAAGGGTGCCAAAAAACACATTATAAAGCATATTTTTCACAGGCAATGAGCTAACACATGGGTATAAACAACTTAAATTGACCACTTTTTAATTCCTTCTCAAATGACAGGAAAACATAATAATACAAAATAGTCACAGGTAGTGGAGGAGCTCTAATGTAATGACTGGAACTAGTGGATGAGGCTTAGCAGAGTCCAGAGGCCAGTACAGTATTTCGCACCAGGCTGTCATCATGCTTTTTAATGCAGCAGAGTGGGATATTTTAACATGGGAATCTGTGGTGATCGACTCTTTTGAAACCAGCCTCAAGTTGCCACAAGAGGAGCTGCAGTTTTTGGCACTTTTGTTTTGGTTTCATCTTTCGACTCGGACGCTGCACCTTAGTTAACACTCTTTTTCTGTTTTTCTTTCTTTCTTTTTTAAAAAAACAAAACAAAAAAACAGCAGATTAGCAGTTGTTGTATTCCAGTGATCTTTGAACTAGGACTGTGCCATATCATATCGCAAAGAGGCATAAATATATGAATAATGTAAAAGTGTCAGACAAACAAAGAGACACACCCAGGAATGAGCAAGAATCACACGTCAGGCACAGGTAAGGTGTGGACCAAATGTAAATAAATGACTCAACTGAGCGTCAGTAGTTGCATTCCATATGAGAGGAAAGGCAAGCAGTAAGTCCGTATTACTGACGTGGTTACATGGTCGTAAAGGATGGCTTTAAGGGATATTACGATCTAATATTGAGGCCATATCGTGCCCCCTTACTTTGAACTTTGAACTTAAAGTTAAAGTAACTCAAACATGAGTTTCGGTCACCGCTCGTTCACTGTGATGTTCCACCTTGAGTGTGCAAAATTAAGTATGTTCAGAGTTTGAAAACACTGATTTTACGTTCACCTGCTGAAAAATCATAAAAGGTTCACAAAGTACACAAAAAACTGTGAATGCCAGTGTACAGATACTACAAATGGTAAATGGCCTGTATTTATATAGCGCTTTTTCTAGTCCCTAAGGACCCCAAAGCGCTTTACATATCCAGTCATCCACCCATTCACACACACATTCACACACTGGTGATGACAAGCTACATTGTAGCCACTACAACAGGAATGCAGATCTTTAAAGCAGAAAAAAGGCTTGTGCTACTTTTTGCACTTTAAACTGGACTGACTACACCTTGGTTAGGAAAGCATCACGTTTGTAAATCACCTGTAAAACTACCCACAGTGCTATTTGGGGATCGTGCTCACACACTATTTTGCCCTGTTTAATGACGTTTTGTCTTTAACCACCTGACCTCTGGTCTCTGAACATGCCTGGTGGAGATATTTAGTACTGAGACATAATTCTAGGCTATTTGAGAGAGATTAGAGAGAAACATTTATTTCAGAAGTTGATCAGATTGTCCATCGCTGTTGTAATCAAGTTCTCCTGTCAGTGGCCATGCTGTTACATAGATGTAGATTTGAGGATTAATCTATTCTTATTCGTTCTCCGGGATTAACTTGTCTAAAAGTACATCTCTGAAATCATAAAAAGTCTTTTGTCTTTTCGACATTCTCTGCACGGCACCGTAAGAGGATTTCTTCTTCTTTCTTCCTGACTGTGATTTGCTCTCCCTCTGTCCTCCTTTCTTTCTTGGTGCACCGCCGACTGTGATGAAAACCACTTTTTTTTTTTTTTTACCTTCCCGGCCCTTGTTTCCGGACCAACCGGCCCTTCAAGGAAAAAAAACTCCACTGATTTGATGAATTATCTGTCTGCCATGATACAGTTTTAGATGAGTTTCTAATAACTGACTATAAGATCATTACTATCCAGAGTAGATTACAGAGTCAACGGTGAACATGTCAGAATTGGGGCTCGTGAGATTATATCAAAGCACATTACAGCTAAAGGGGATTTTGTGTGAATGTGTGTGTGTTTATGATGGACCTGTTTTTATCCATATGTGTATTTGAGTGTGTGCACACAAAGTTATTACATAACAGCACAGCATGCTTACGGTTCAGAGGCAGTTGGTCAACATAATGGTGGCAGCAGCATGAAAACAAGAGGATTTGGGCAGCAGTAGATAGAGAGACAGAGAGAGGGAAAGAAAAGCAGATCCATGAATGGAGGTGTGGCCTTTGCTGAGCTGCGTGTGTTGGTTGGTGTTATCATTGACTCATCCTGCTAGTGGGAGGTTGACTTGCAAGTATGCACTGCTACAATATGAGGTGTGATTAAAAAATTACAGCAATACATCCATAAAAATTACAAACCTGGCCTGTTTAAGATCATTGACTCACCCTCCTCCGGACCGATATCAGCGCATCTGCTATTTTTAGATTCCTCCCTGGAAATCCTATTATGACCACTCGCAATGTTCCCTCGCAATGTGATTTCACCACAAACTTTAAGCATCCACTTCTCTTTTAAAATGATCAAACCCACGTCTAAGGCCTAAGCATAAATTCAGCGTCTCAGCTAAAAAGAGATGCCAAGACAAATCTGCTTATCATTTTTTTAATACACTGACTATGTTCTGCTCCATGAATTAGTCCTCCAATTCACTGCAGTTTCTTTAGGGTGCTGAGGATGAACATTTAGCGTGTCACTGTAACTTTTCTGGCCACACCAACATCATTGCTGCTCACTACCTGCCTAATCACCAGCTGTGTCTCCCTGTAACTTTATCCACTTACTGAAAATTACGCTAAAGAATAACGGTTCTGCCACACTGGAGAAGAGGCACAGGGTCAAGGGAAGAGAATGGAACTTCCTTTTAAAAAACCCACCAGATCTGAAGGTGGTCCAAACATATAAAATAAGATTATCAGCCCATAAACATCAAAACCCACACCTGATAACCCCCTTGTACAGTGCTGTGAAAAAGTATTTGCCACTCTTAAATCAGGAATTAACTGTGATTAACGCAGTTTTTAGGAAAGCTGATTCATTTTCAGTAGTCAAATTCATGTCTGATTAGTGCCAGATTCAAGAAATCACTTCAAAGAGCGACACATCTGACAAAGAGCAGCACATCATGCAAAGAAACAGCTGAGAAACAAAGTCATTGGAATCAGTCTGGAAAGGTCTACAAAGCAATTTCTAAGGCTTTGGGACTCCAGCGAACCATGGTGAGAGCCATTATCCACAAATGGAACAGTGATGAACCTTCCCGGGGGGGCTGGCCTTCCAAAATTACTCTAAGACTGCATCCCCGCATCAATGACTTATCCAGAGGTTACAAAAGAACCCAGGACAACATCTAAAAACTGCAGGCCTCACTTGCCTCGGTTAAGGTCAGAGTTCATGATTCAACAGCAAGAACGATCTGGGCAAAGATGGCATCCAAGCCACGGCTGACCAAAATCAAAAAGCTCGCCAATTTAGACTCGCCAATAATCCTCATACACAACATCTTTAACTGTGGGAGGAAGAACATGTAAACTCTGTGCAGAAAGCTGACTGTGAATCTTTAAGCTAACCACATAAACGTTCCCAATTCAGTGTCTTTTTATTCCGTTATTTTATTAAGCACTCAGTCAACTGAGCCAGCAATTCAAATATCCCAGAAGATGATTTGATTCATGTATAATAGATGATTTCTTTCAGTCCTGTGGAGCAAACAGAGATCTTACTCAAGGACTTTTTCCTCCTTGGATGGATTCATTAAATATTACCAATTTATCTTAAAAGTCAGATACTCATCAATCCATCAGGCACAAATCAAGTGTCTGTCTCGTTTTTCAAATGAGGGTAAATCAGACAAAAATAGAGTGAATATTAATTTACATTTTCAAGTCTTTTTCAGACTTGAATGAATTAGTTACAGTTATTGAATTCTCTGGGAATAAAAAGCTTGACTGATTTGTTTTGTTTGTTTGCAGCTCTGCTCTCAAAGTGCACATGTGAAGTTCTTTTTAATAAACATCTATTAAAAATCAAACCAAAATGAGCGTAGAATATGTGCCTGCGACTCACCCGTGATAACCAGAGTGTGTTTAATGCCGGCTTCATTCAGCATTCGTTGGATGTGGTTGTTGTACAGCGTGAGTGCTTGTCCTTTCCCACTCTGTGGGTTCACCAGCAGCATCATCTGGCATGGGCGGGACATTTGGCTCATCAACACCCCTACAATGCAGAAGAAAGAAAATGTAACTAAAGGAATCCACAAATATGATCAGAATAAGTACGACAGGTTTGAAGATACACCACAAATTGTATACTGGGAAACTGAAACTTGACCGCTTCTTTGAGAAATGATTTAAAGAAAATATATATATTATATCGGATATTTTTCATACTGCGCACGTCTCTGTGTTATACTATATCTTTGATAGACCATCATAATTCTCGCCTTGTTTTCTTTAGTGTTTTGTGCCCCTTCAGCACCAGTGGGAGGACGGCCTGGCAGGATGATGTATGTGTTCTGTAGTGCCATAAAAAAAATGCTTGTGAATAAAATGAAAAAACAGAGATGGAGAGATGAATAGTTTTTGTTTTATTTTTATTTTTTTATGCACACACGATGCAAGGTTAATCAGGGTAATGTGTTTACATCCACTGTGCCAAGCTGAAATGCAAATTTGCATTGAGTTGGCTAATAATAAGGTCACCCCCTAGCATTTAGACATTTCAGTAAGGGTACACACATTGTACCAAGAAAGGAAGTAGTTTTTGTTGAAATGTCATAAAATATTAAACACAAAAGACACAGCACTAAATGTTCCTACATAAGAAAAGCCAGAAGCCAGGACACCTGGGAATCTGCACACTGGTATATTTGGAGATGCACGCACAAACAGTAGCCTTATCTCTCCTAACCAGCTTTGGCCTCGTGTAAAGGAGAGGATGGAGGTGCAAATATTGCTAAAATATTTCATTAATACCGCAACAGGAAGGAACCGATGGAGTGCAAGCCTGAATCGCCTGCATAGACCCAGCGGGATAAAAGGTCATGATAATGAATGCCTTCAGCGACAGACACATGGGCCATACACAGAAACACTTCCAGCATGAACTAGAGCCTTGAATGTTCTGCACATTAATGGGAACTGATTTTTGGCTGATGCATGCATGTGTTGACCCACTGTTTTTGGTATTTTTTCTGCATCAGCTGATCTTTTGCAAATTTTGTGCATTCTTTTAATGTGATAAATGTACTTTATTTAATCTGAATTTAATTTTGTGATATTACCTGTAATGTACCTGCAGCTGCTAGGAAATACAGCTCATTTACTTAAGAACCCACTGATAAGGAGACTTTGTGCACAGACCTGACAGAAAAATTTGTGGACGCAAGCAGAAACAAAGGTCAGTGGCACACACTAACTTAGTCCAATGACACAGCTTGCATCTCAAGATGAATGTGCATAGCTCTGAGCTCTTTGCTAAATTTTTAACTGCGGGGTTGATGCAAATTAGGGATTGAAACAGTTATCGGAGGGTTACAAAGATCTCACAGTGATCTTTTTAACACAGTGAAGAAGACTGGGTGTGGGGGCTTAAAAAAAACAGAGAAGAACTGCTGCTGGCCTTCTGTTCCTCTGAGGAGGACTAATTAGGTACAGCAATCCTGAATGCAATCTTTTCAGAGTGCTCTTTCAGTCAGTTTTTAAAACTCGAATCCTCGTGATGGAAGTGAGAGGGGACGTCCTTTTGAAGAGCTCTGACTCTAATCAGAGCAGCAGCATCCACCTGCAGTTCTTAGGCAGGGGCGCCCAGTTAAAGGAACGCTGACTTAAAGGGAAAGAACTGACTGACTGGATTTTGTATTTACCAGTATAAGGTAAATAAGTGCTCATTTTAATATAAAAATTACACATTAGCCTAAAAGGTCCATTTTATCTGAAAGATCATTACTTAATATGCAAAGTATAATACGAGCTCTGAGAGAGAAACGAAAGATGATATCATGGTGATATCTCAAATGTTTTAGAAAGTTATAGAAAGAACATTTCTTGCCTCCCCACACAAAACCCATAAGCAAACTACTTCATGAATTTTCCATCTCATTCCTCCTCTCCCTTTCAGTGTGTTTTTGTTGGAGGTCAGATGGGAAATATTTAAAATAAAAGGCAAAAAAAAAGCTCTGGTGAAGTTATCCGCTACATTTGACAAGCTGCAGCTAAGGGATCATTTTACAAACAGGTACGGGGGGGGGGGGATAAACTCTTCCAAAAATAGTGTGATCCATTAAAAAAAGTCTGGGCGTCATGCTATATTGTTTCAACTCAATATCCAAAAACCCTACAGTGATATTCCTGAGAATTCTCACACTTTGCATTGCAGTTGATTGGATTTTCATCCTAGCACGTCTGACAGCTGAACAACTGAAATGCTTTAGTGATGAGTGTGTCTAACTGGTTAAAAACCTAATTGACAGTGATACCGCTGGAATGCAGAGAAACCGGTCGGAAAGAGGTTTACACGTTACGGCACCTTAACAGTTTGACCTGAGGTGAACTCTTCAGGCGTTAAGTCTTTTTTCAGTAATCCTGAACTGAACCGTTGCCATAACTTTATACACACTGCTGCCACTTTATTAGCACTATCTAAGTAATATTGCAGCATCTGTGGATTAAACCGGTAATTCTGGAATCTGGACTATGTGGTGCAAAGCTCGATCTTTGCTCGTGCTTTAGAGCCAATAGACACACCTGAGTATATTTGCTTGTTTAATTTATTCTCATTTGTTATCTCATTATTAGTTTGCTGGAATAACTCAGAAGGGAACAGCAAATAAAGGAAAAATACAAGTGTCACAATGCTACATTTAAATCACAGTATAATAAATCAACATGAATCAGAATCCCCAAAGTGAGTAATTTTAAATATATTAAAGTATTTTAGTGACAAATAAAACTTTATCCATTAATAGAGGACAACCCACACTATCCCCACTATTATTTTCCTGTATAAGGTCATCAGTGCTCTAGACACTAAGGAGAGGTTGGGGACTTGATTTAAGAAGTAATATGACGTGGTTTTCTGTATATTTTCATTTCAAGTATGCAATTTCATTTTAATTACTTCTCATTTTTCCCAAGAATTCAATTTTTTCCTTTTATTTCAGTAAAGCAGAAGAACTGTTAAGTGTTACTCAATACCCGTGTCCTTGATTGTAGTAATTCCAGGAATACATGCACAGGTTCCTCTATTTTGTTAATCGACCAGACTCTCTATCCTTCCTCTGACCAGCTGACTCCTCGTCCTCTCTGTGCAAACTGACGAGGCTTCTGCTGAAAATACACCCAGGACTACTCTGACCGGTGTGAGAGCAGTTTCTGTGTCACTTCAGAAATGAGCCACACCACATTTTGGTGGAATTGCAAGATAATGCTTGCAATTCCACCAAAGCATTGGTACAATAAGCTCCAACTCAATTCAATTCAATTTATATAGCGCCAAATCCCAACAACAGTCGCCTCAAGGCGCTCCAGTGGCCAAGGCCGAGCCTGAACAAGTGAACTGTGCACAATTAAGTGCAGGGTTTCCCCTGAGCTGATGCTTTGTGGGATGGATGGATCCAGGAAACAGGAATACTTTTTTCTTACTCTCTCTGTTGTTTTATTACCTTCACAGTAACATAACCTAAAGTAATTAAGGTTATCTTCACTTCACTGGGCTCTGCTTCATGTATCTGAGAAGAGGGTTTACATATGCAGACACACATACAGGGAGGGAAACTATTGTGACTAAATGAAAGCAAAACGTATCAGCCTATCACTCTGAGATCATATAAAATGAGAGCATATAAATTAAAAAAAATAAAAAAAACATTTACACTTTTCTTTTTTCTTTTTCGGGTTAGCAGAAGGTCCTTCGGGTAACGGTAATGGCAGGTAAAACATGTATGTAACGGTACACAATAATCACATTAGTCTATAAACTGGCATTCAAGAAAGGCTGGTTATGTCTTTTTATAAATGCAGAGCGTTAACGTCACATTTCCTTGTATCATTCAGATGCAGTAATCTCAAAATCATAGCGACTGGACTCCTGAGGGAAAGACAAGAAAGTGCCCTCTTGAATCAGCTGCACGACAGCTGGCACCGAACGCCCTGACCTTGGTCTGTGTGCGTGTGTGTGTGCGTGTGCGTGTGCATCCCAACACCCACACAGCAGTTCTTGCTGGCTAAACCCAGTCCTATGCCACTTCCTGTGTGGCACCCCTCCTCTTCTACAAACATTCCAGAGGACACTATCTTCTCGTCTGTCTGTCCACGCTCCGGGTTTCCTCCTCTATCATTAACTCTGCTGCAGCAGCAACATGGCACTGAGCCAAAACATCTAATATAAGATGCAAAAGACTGTAGCAAATATATATTTTTTTTTTTTTCTAAACAGTCTACTGGTTGGAGTTTTATGACAGCAGATAAGCGTCGTGTTTGTTTATTTGCTGATGATCTGTATAGTCCTGATGAAAGCCCTGCTGACGCAAATGCCAATCAATTTATCATAAAAAATAAAGCATAAAAAAAATAATAATAACAATTGCAGCAGAAGTCAAACTGGAACATCTTCACACAATTGGTGAAAATTGGTGAAAAAAGAAACTCAGCATCTTGGATGAGGCGATTAAGGGAACTGTGTAAATTAAAAAGTAACCTCACAAACAACAATCAAGATACAAAATGACAGGAAACTTCCAACAACAAAGCTATGCTCTGCGCCTCAACTACGTTTACTTGATCTGTGATTACAGACGTCTCATCTCCTCTCTTCAAACCAACAGCATTGGAACCGTCCCAGATCTTAATGGAATAATCACTACTGAGCTATTCGCCACAGGAAATAACAACCTAAATGAAAGGGAAAACCCAGGAGCAGTAAAAAAAGAAAAGAAAAAAACATTTAAAAAAAACAAAACACATTTTCTGTGAAGGTTTCTTATAGTACCGGTAGCTTTCTGGGTGCATATATAGTGTGAGAACAGACAGCTTCCCTTTTCCTGCTGTATCTGCTTGTATAAACCAGACACAGACATGAATGTCTCATGGTAATCTTCAAATGCACTTATTCCAATTTTTTTGTGAAAACTTCTCCGGTCTTTTTAACTGAAGTTATATAAATTCAGTGTTTGTATTTAGGAAGGGACACAGGGATATTCATCGAGCTGCATCTTCGTTATTTCTGTGACCTTACATGGTCACTGTTTCTGTTTGAAGTGTGATCACTGCTCTACGACTCAGTCTGACTAACAGTGATGACTTGCACTCATCAGTCAGTAGTTCCGGTATCTCAGTTCCCCTTCAGCAGTGAAGTATGACAAAGCATCAACCGTCTGTGATTAGGAAATTATAATGTTGCAATTTTTGATGAAAAATTCCGAGCTTTTCATTACGCTTTGCTGAGCCCGCATCTTGGCCAGCATAAATCTGCAGATGGGACCAGTCAAACTGTCAAAACTCAGTGAAAACTGGGGATTTAAAGAGAGAGATGAGACATCGGGTTATATTTTGCTCTAAGTCTTAATGTCCGTTTCACATATAGGAAAAGATGACCATGATTCAGACAATGATTACAACTAGCCAAGAAGTAAAAAAAAAACCATTATAATTCAAAACTAAGAGATAGGTAACTACATATATTTACATATATTTGTGTTAAATTAACCCACAGAAGAGTCTATGAAATCCCAGACAACATTACATGACCTTTTTTGGTAGCTAATATTATTGCATAAAATTCACCTAAAGAACATGTAGAAGGAAAGACAGATACACCACAGGCTGTGCTCACACTTCTGCCTGTTGCTCAGTGCAGATTTGCACTCTAAGCCTTGACAACACCCATTAGGAAGGAATCCAGTTTCCACATTTAAGAGATTATTGGATTAACATCTATTTCGTACTGTATTTGACACAATACGTGCTCTTCCAGCTCTGCGCAATGTGACAGATTCAATGAGTTAAACTATTTCAAAATCAGTAATTCTCTTATGTCGCTCTAATGGGTTTTTTATTTTAACGTAGCCTACCAAAAACATGAGGTGAAACAAAAATTAAATAAATAGTGGAAGCCACTTTAGTGATTACATCTGAGAGAAATGTTTCTAGGGTTCTACAACTAATTGAATTTTAATCTCATTCATGATTTTGGCTTCCCACAATTAAATGAGCATGATGGAGCGAAATTTAAAATGCACCTACTTCTACATGAAACGCAAAGCAATAGAAACTCAAGCGTTTTCTAAATCAGAATGTGACAATCACAGCTGTTCCTGGACTAGTCTAGATAAGTAAGAACAAATTAAAAGACAGATATACAAACAGAACAACAGGGCTTGACAAGCTTGTTTGGAAATACTTCAGATTAGATAGAACCACCTGAAAACATACCACAAACTGCACTGTAATTAATGCATGAAGCCCAAGAAAAACAATGAAGTGGTTGCTACCATTAATTAACTACCATCACCTCAGACATCCATCAAAATAAGCCTGTGTAGGTTTTGAAAATACATGCTCAATCATCCAGGTAAGGAAATCCCAGAAAGTTTATTCTGGTCACTGAAGTCATCACAAGGACGAGTGACAAAATGTTTCTCCCACTGAAAACGCTACCTGTAGGTGAACAGGCTCAACTGACCGTGTATCCATCCAGCTCGCAAAGATGCGCCGAAACTGCCAACCAATCGCACCCATTTGGCCAAAGATGTGTTTTCCAACAAACACATACCTTCGCCAAAATATCTATCCATCTACCTACCTAAGAAGCTATGTGAATAAGGACGACCAATTTTTTTTATACAAAATTGAGATGTGAAGACGTGAGAGCAGTGTTCTGTTTACATGAGATGTCATTAAAATCAATAAATAGTCATGATAAATAAACGTGATCTCAATACTGAACAAAATGAGAGCCTTAATGAAAAGGGTGCAAAAATCACCATATTTTCCATGTTGCCATTAATTATGTTTTTGCAGTCAAATCAACGTGCAAAATCCTTTAAGTATACTTATTAGGATCCTATAAATTCATTACAAGACAAACTGTGGAGCATAATAAGCTAATAAACTGTTAGGACATTGAGTTTGTTGCATGTATATGGTATGGTTTATAATCCCAGCTGAACTGTGGGCTCCATCGTGGGAACAGTTCCTTAACTGTTTGTCTTCTTTAGCAAGTTAACTTTGGATAAGTGTTAAATGACATATCGTGCAGACGAGCTTCCGATACCAAACCTAAACTAGATTTTCTTCTTTGTTGGAATTCCAAACACTTGGTTTTGCATATTTTACTACAATACATTCCATTTGAGTTTGTTATTGTTTGTGTCTTTGTGACGTTGATCACACTATTGCATGCTTGCTGCTGCTTTCCTATTGGCTGGTTAGCAGCTGTAGGTCATAGTGGCAGTCACATTGTGAGTTGATCATCCCAAATTTCTGCCATTGTTTGAAATTCTTTTTGTAGAAAGATCGACCTCATACAGGAGACTGTGTGAGTTTCGAAGCCACGACAAACAGTATCTTTCACGCTAGTCATCTTTCATCAGCACAGTGTATACTCAGCTTTACCGTCTGTGTTTACCAATTTAAATAAATGAAACTTTCCATGCTTCAGAAAACAAAGTGTCCATTAAAGGCCCTGACAGAATATTTTAAAGTGATATTTTAGGTTAAGACTTTCCTTTTGAAACGGAATCATAGGCTCTGCCTTTAAAGAAACCACATCTCGTCTGACTGGAGCTAACTGCAGGAGCACTTAGCTGCACTGAGGTGATAACTCTTCAAGCGGTTTGTAAATCAAAGAGTGGAAGCTCCTCAAGCTCACAAGCAAATTTCTGCTGAGCCAGAACCACAAAGGGTGTGGAAGGCTGAGGAGCAGGAGGAGGTGGCAGTGGTTAGCCTTCTGTAAATCTATATTAAGTAAGGCAGAGAGTTTACGACACTGAGGTTTGAATTTAAATCACCCTGCATGTATATTACGCAGTTGCCCTTACTGTATCCTGAGCTAAGAGATAAATGGAAAGGTTGTGAAAGGAGAAAGAAGATGTAATAGCTGTCTGTCTGTGTATTTTAGGCCCTAGAGTGAGATTGGGGAAGGGAGGTTAGAAAACAACCAATAAGTAAGATACTTAACGTTATCCAAACTGGCCTTTAGTTCAATTTTTTTTATTTTTTTATTTTAACGTAAAGTCACAAGACAAGAGCACAAAAAACAAAACTAAAATGCAGCAATATACAAGAAAAAGTGTACACTGCTGCTGTTTGGAAGAAATGTAAATGTTTTCCACCTTAAAAAAAAACCCATAACCACATTTTTTTTTAAACTAGGAAAGACTGACTTACTCTTAGGTGTAGCAGCTGCTCTGCTGTAGCCTGAATGGACTGTGGTTGCTGCTGTCGGCGTATCAAAGAATGACTTGAGAAGCCTTTTCTGAGAATAGAAATCTGGCGAAGCACAGAAAACTTTCTGCACTCACTGCTATAATGTACAGAGAGTCATCTTCTTGTTTTGTATTCAGCTCCTGCATCTATATCCAAGTCTCACAGGGTTTCTTTGAAATGTATTGTACTGTTTGCATTTTTTCATAGTTAGACAGAGAGGGGCATTACGGACACAAAGCTGCAGCGAGCCTCAGTACCTACAGTGAGCTCCGGTGAGAGAACGAGACACTGAACTCGAGCTACAGACAGCACATCAAGTTCTATTGCTGCGTATGTTGGGTAAGGTCCACTGGGAGAAAACTGCTGCTGCCACTGCTGTCTGACTGCACACACCAATGCCTCCAACGCTGCAGTGAGAACTCATGAAGCTCTGCTTATTGTAGACTTCTCTTTTGATCCTGTACAACACAGACAACCTGCTATGAATAAAATATGTAGGTTCACTTCCAAGAATTGAGAAGCGTTATTACTACTGACAGTTCACGACCGATTCATCAGAAGAATGTGAACCTAAATTAAACATGCTTCTAAATGTGAGAAAAACCACACCCGGGTTGTTGTTCTGAACTTCTTCAATCTGACTAAACAAATGCCACGATTGAAGAACAGTAAAACTGCACTATACTGCCCAAACTATTCACTCATCAATCTAAATCAGGTGCTCAAATCGCTTCCATGGCCACGGGTTTATAAAGTCAAGCACCTGAATGCTTAAGCATATCAAAACAATTTGGACAATTTCACGCTCCCCTCTTTATTTGAACAATTTGTCATTATTCCAACATGACTGCACACCAGGTCCATAAAGACACGGATGAGTGAGATTGATGTGGAAGAATTTGGCTGGCCAAAAAGAACAGATAATCTTTGGGATGAATTACAGTGGAGACTGTGGCTGCGACAATAATAATGCAGAGCTTATTTAGTGAGCGTAACTTATCTTATTTTTTGTAGCTACAATTTACAGATGCCCATTAAACATACAAGAAAACACGGAGTTACTGTTCTAAATATAGGACAGCTATAACGATAAACTTGCTGAATGTGTGTGTGTGTGTGTGTGTGTGTGTGTGTTCGATGTGTGACTGCATCTGTTCAAAACGTAGACGTGCAGGATGGGCAGACTGCAGTCTGCAGCTTTCTCGAGAACCGCTCATCTAAAAATGAATGAATGACTGAACTCATTTGTCACAGGAAACCAAAGACAAACATAGAACGTGTGTGACTACATTCCTATAAAGTAATGCAAATATGCCTTTTTAAGGGTTAAGACTTGGTGTTAGGGTTATGCTGAGAACATCATATTTAGGGGTGACATGCTTGAAAATGATGCATTAAATTAGTGTCACCAAAGAGCCTGCCAAGCCTGTGTGTCTAGGTATGCTTCCCCTCCACAAACAGGGTGGAGAAGGTAGTGGTTAATTTAGGGGAAAGACTGGTTACAGTACATAACTTTTAGTTCAAATATGACCATCCCAAAAAAAAAAAAAGTCAAAGAAATGAGTGCACTTTCTCAAACGACTTGCAATAGACAAACCAAAGTTGACAAAGGCAAAAATCAGATGAAAACATAAATTTCTTGAAATACAAATACATGTATTTGTAAAATAGTGGCACCTGCTCTTTTTTTGTGTCTAATTATCAAATGTACTTATTGTGTTTGCATATGCACCCACACTTTTTGTACTTTGTGTTTACTGTGTACGTATTTACTACATTATAAAAAAGATCTGCGTTTTAAAATATGTATTTTTAAAATACAGGTCTTATGATGTAATGAACCCAAATTTGAAAATTTTGGTATGCAGGAGGAGTACAGCAGTGAATGTCTACAGTCAATTGTAAAAGAAAAACAAACAAACAACAACAACGATGGATCCAGCCTCTGTCAGAGTTTGAGCCTCCATTTCAGCAAGTGGTGTTGCAGATCTTGCCAAAAATGACGATAAACTGACTAAGAATTTACAAGAAAGCTTGGCTGAGAGAGTTCAGACTATGTTGAAGAATAAAGGTGATCATACTAAATATAGACTTTCAAGCTTCTTAGCATTGTTCAAACTCTGTTTCTGCCTTTTATACAGTCATTCCATGTATGTTTGCACATTTTAATAAACTACTACCCATGTCCCATTTTCCTACCAAATCATAAAGAAATGAGAGGTGACTCAAGATTTTACAGTAGCACAATGCTGTACGTGATTTTAACTATGAAAAGTATCCTGTGAGCACTCCCTGGTAGTCAAATACCTCTAAACGTTTGGTTTCTGACAGATGGTTTCTACTCTTCTCTTTTCCTTAATGCAGTCATCTCAAATACACAGCTCCACCCACCTGCTGTTCAAACCTTCTGTTTGTAATGGGCAGCCAATTAGAAGAAAGCTGGCTTAAATGGAGAGGAGTTAATACTGCTTATTTCATACAGTGATTGAACGGGAGTGCAGCACCAAGACCCAGTTTAAGACAAATAAGCATTATTTACAGATGTGAATCTCTGGTACAGTCCAAGAATAAAAACATTGAGTTTGCTAATAAGAACAAATGGTCGCTTCTAAAGATTGATCACTTGTTCATATAACATAGAACTCTACTTTGCACTTATAAACTATTGCAGCAGGACAAAAACCAGTGTCCCAGCTTCAACTTTCTCAGCCTGAGGTAACGTGTTAGTAACGGCATCGACTGGCTGAGAGAGGCCTGGATTTTGCAGCTAAAAGAAGCCATGCCAGTCCCCTCGAGAACATCAGATAAGATCCTTCAGAGCCATTTGCATTGTTTCACACTCATATTCAGTTACACCGCATTAGCACAAATCATTATCCTTGTAGTGACTCAAAACATTACCTTCAGTGTATCACTACAGTACTACCTGAACAAAACCCTTACTCATGATTTCAGTTACAGAGATAAATAATAACAGTCACAGCAGTGTTGTTTGTTCTATACACACAATACCTAAATTATCGTCCAAATAACGAAGGCTGTAAAGGAAAACTAGAAATTGGGGTCATGGCTGTAGCAGATGCTGAAATTCAAAAACGTCTGATGGTAAAAACACACACAAGCAAAATCATCCAGACAATGAGGAACTACAAGTGACAATGACATTGTCTCAAGAGGCCAAACAATGACACCGCTCTGCCCTGGAGTTCAACTCTGCACTGATGTTGACTGACTACAAAACCCATACTAAAAAAATATAAATATATATATATTAATTAATTTAAAAGAAAATGTAGTAGTGGTAGGACTGCAACTCTAAACTAAATGTTAGAAGAATTCAATGGCTGATGTTGTTGTTCTACAAATTAGTGCAAAATCCTAGTGACAATCTTAGTGACTGCATGATGCTAAGCAAAAAGTGTCTCTTTCTACACAAACAGCACATCATTCTACAGTCGACACTGAGCCACCAACATCACGAAAAACAAGCTGCTCCCATATTATCATCCATCTAGTATCATCACGTTTTCATTTTTTTTGTTTGTTCCTCAAGGACACACTATTCAGGTTTACAATGTGCCCCATTCAGTCATCCCTGTGAATAAACAGTTTGCTTGTTTGGTTTTGCTAATATGGTCGATTTGTTCCAAAACCCTTTATCACACTACACTATATTATACTGTTACAGCCATTCAAACTATGTCCACAGCAATATACTTGGGACCAAACACACAAGGAAGTTTTTCCCAACCAATTGGAATATATATTTTTTCCTAGCAACTGGTGGTAGCTGGTGGTTCAAGTCGCAGTCATGCATGACTTTAGCGATCCTTTTGCCATAGACTGACATTAACCTCCACCAATTACACACAGCCAGTTGGGGAATGATCATTTTTCCCCTCATGACTGATAGTTACTAAATGATTGCGTACAGGTCTCTCAACCTGTGTGAACAAAGTGACTTATGTCTGCAAAATCTCACTAAAGATGCCAAACAAATGGACAGAGCCATCTGCTGTGACAATACGGAGGGGAATAGAGTTTCTTTGAGTTTAGCTATTGTCCCTTTAATTTCCCTGTTTACCATTATTATGATTTGCTCTGCTAATATAAATGGCAATGGTAAATGAACTTGTTTTTATATAACGCAAGATACATGGGCATGTAGACTGGAGCAACCACAGGGCTACAGCTACACCACCTGGTTGAGATCTCTGTAATTTGATTGGGTCAGTTTGCTGAGCTAAGGTTTTTGTATCCTTAAGCAGCATTTTTGAATAGCACACTGTTCTCTTTCACGGGCCCATTTTTTCTGAGAAATAGCCTGTTTCCATTGTCATTTCTTTGTGTTTCATCATTTTTGTCTAATTTTAAAGCTCTCATAGATGTGTGTTGTTGTGTCACACAATCTTCAGGTTTTTATGCCATTTTTGGAAATTTGTGTAGCCACCAGTAACATTTTCGTTCACAGATTAAATGGAATTACAATAACTGCTGATTACACTTCCACTATATACACACTGCACTGCAGTGCTGCAGTTCATTATCATTTGACATCAGCAACCACATGCTCGAGCGAGATGACAATATATTCTGTCGGGTTTAATCAATACTTGTAACCTCTCTGTCTGATACCATCGCCTTCCTTATGATCATAATGCTGTCAACAAGTGAATTCAGTCTTTTCATTCAAATTTTATGTTTGTAACCTCAGGACAATACCATTAAGAAAAAAAACACAGGTAATGCAGCTGAGGTGTCAGTTGTAATTTCCAAAGAAGGAATGTATCAGTCTTTTTTGGCGCCATCGTGGCGAGTTGTTGACTCATCTGTCACCTCGTGTCATTTTTTCAAAGGTTTCACATCATCACACCACAGAGCTAACCGACAGCTGGTAATGACCTGCAATATATTGTTCACTTCCTTTTTCTGAGCAAGCAACGCTGTGTTCAATGTCTCTCAATGAAAATACTTTAATTGGAATACAACAGTGAGAATAAGTACGACAGACTATTTCATTGCATAATTACAGCGGTATCATGATCAGCCTGTGACCTAACCAATTCTCTAAGCCACAAAAAAAGCACCAAGTGGTGGTTTCAGTCATGCCTCTAACAGATGTTTGGATAAATGATCATTATCATGCAAACTAGTATGTGTGATCTAAAGTGCAGCTGACTCAGTGTCAACCATTAGAGCAGAGAAGCAATACTGGACAAGTTGAGCAGACATGAAATATGCCTATATAAGCTATCTCACAAGGAAACAAACACAAGGAAAATGAGTGTATAGAAAATAGATGTTTTCTGAATAACTCTTTGAGCACACCTGACATTAAGCCAATGACACAAGCATCAATACTGATGGAGAGGTCAGAAAGGATTGCATTGACCTCATTTAGAGTAATGGTTTGGATGCAGAGCTCCTGAACATGATTTAGTATGGTTCATGAGGCCTCGGGCACAATGAGTAACTAACTGGAGACACCCTTTCAGGCTGCAATCATATTAGCCTGTTCCAAAGATACCAAAGACCCTGCAGCTACAATGAGGTTTGAAATTACCACAACTGACTGTGAAAATGTTCAGAAATCTAACACATCAGCAGGTAGCGCTAAAATAGACTCATTTTCAGCTGATATTTTATTCTCAGTACTTCTATTTGATTCTTTATCCTACAAAACCCAGACAGGTGACAATAATTGAAAATCAGCATTCAGGTGATTTCATCGAGGAGTCATTAATCTTTTATTATTATTACAACTATCAAATATAAGAGGAACACTTCCTCACTCCAATGTTTCTAGACCCCCAAATCAGTAACTAGCAACTAAAATTAAAATATCAACAATTTATTATAATATAAGGTACCAATAAACCAACAATGTTTTGGTCATTTTGTATGAAAAAAAAAAAAAGAAATAACTGACTAAAAAATTACCCCAGCAAGTCATATAGCATAAACAGTTTGCCACAATCAACCTGTCTATTTTTCCGCATTTGAAATGGTGTGAATGTAAAAACAATACTTCGTGCATACTATTTTTTACTGCTTGTCAGTGTAATGAACAGTTTCCAACTCACACAGAAAGTAAGAAAGGAATAGACATACTGTAAGTCTGTAACAGCTCCAGCTAACTAGTTTGCAACCAACAGCAGCAACGAAAGCATAGCACCCAGATCTAACCTCAGCAGGGAGCATATCCTAGTAAGCATACATAATGCAGCAGAAAAGCTGGCCATGGACGCAGACCGAGAATCCCAGCTGCACGCAAAAACAGCCAAGGAAAGAGGCAATCAAGATCAACTGGAAAATGTATAAGAATCAAGAACAATAAATCAATCAACAAATGGAGCTGGAGTCTACCCCACCTGTGGGACAGGTTGCCAGTCTGTCACAGGGCTAACACAGACACAGATTTATTCACGCTCACACCTTACAGTAAACCAAACACGCAATTATCCTAATAATTAACCTAACATGCATGTCTTTGGACTGTGGAGAAGTGGAGACCATGCTAACTCCACACAGAGAGGCCCCAGCTGTGAGGTGATGGTGCTACTGAACAATAATAATAACAACAA
The DNA here is from genome assembly GCF_000239375.1 of Pundamilia nyererei. Taxonomy (NCBI): domain Eukaryota; kingdom Metazoa; phylum Chordata; class Actinopteri; order Cichliformes; family Cichlidae; genus Pundamilia; species Pundamilia nyererei. Next base: position 1,396,451 of record NW_005187469.1, on the reverse strand, counting down.
CAACAACAACAACAACAATAAAAGAATAATAATTCCAAAAATAGGAAAGTTTTTGACTATGTAAAACCAATGTATTTGGTAGTCAAGGTAAGTGTAAGAGATTAGAAAGAACTCAGCAACTATCTGGTTTACACATCAACACCTCTTGCAAACATGTGAGATAAATTTAATCTTTACCAAAAAACTCTTTATCTAACAAAGCTTTTCCTATCTCTTTTGTATTGTTATGTAAAACATTCTTGGGTTTCTTGAAAGGCACAATACAGATCTACGTTATTATTAATTATTATTAATTATTATTAATTATTATTAATCAAACCTATTGTTTCACAAAACACCTCATGCAAACATGGAAAAAAAACTACAAGTACTACAACCAAAAAGAAATAGCATTCAGTGGAACTTCAAAATGATTTATCTCTTTTTCTTTACTTTTGCTTGAAACTGAGCAGCCATCATTGCAACAATGACACTTGATGTGTTAAATTAGTCAGTAGTATACAGCGTGAGAAGCAAAAACTAGGCCAAAAACAAAGCATTGGTCTGAATAAACCAGTGATAAGAGAGGCAGAGCTAGATCAGGTGAAGTCATTGAGCCTCTTTTATTTGGGTTGCTGTCCCAACCTGGGACACTCATTCAGTCACTGTATCGGATTACAACCCGTGCACTTATATTACAACACATTTCAAAGCAAATGATACTTTCCAGAGCTACTAAAAGTCTACTCTCTTCTCTTCTGGCAATGACAGGCAGAGCAGAATTGCAGTATATTTTGTCTTGTTAAAAATAAATTTTGTGGAAAATGCTAACTGGGTCACAGTGCTCTATGTGAAGGAAATAATATGTATGACAGAAAATAGAAAAAGTGTTTTAGATTTTTGTTTTTTAAGGACAAATAATTTCTTTACTTATCTTTAGTATAATCGTGGGTTATAGAACAGCTCCCACTGGAATGATCATACGTCTTAGCATTACGTTAACAAAAGAAGCAATCAATATTGTCTCATGTTTCTCAGGTGTGTTATTATGTCAAGTGGGTTTGTTTGCAGGAGGCTGAAAATACTGAACTGAAAAGTGACTCTCCATAACACACCATGACTATTGTTTTATCCATGTAAGCAGGAGGTTAAATATGATAAAGCAGAACTGATAGTAAGGACTCTGTACAAGACATACCTCTTTACTGGACCTTAACTCAATAGCAGAAATAATCCCTTGTGGTTTTTTCAGGTTTCTTAAAAGATCCTGAAACACGACTCTGTTTAGACTGGCTCTTTTGTTTTATTAATCCAAGGAGCAGTTTAAAGGTATTCGGGAGAGATCTGACAAAGTGCCAAGAAACCTGTTTGGTATAGGAAATGAATAAGGATACTAACAGCTAAGTAACAGTGGTGCTTCGGGGAAAAATTTACTGATACAAGAATAAGCCAAGAGAGACAACCAGTGGGCCCTGTATAGTAAACATTAAGTGAAATTGTACTTTACAATTTCATAGAACCTGAAAAGTGAGAAATGCATTTTAAAAAAAAGGAAGACAAAGGTGAAGTTTTAAGGTGATGACTCATCATTGGTACATTACATTGCTTTTAATGACCACTTAAGGCTTTAACAATCTAACAGAAACTGAACAGAAATAAAAGCCACCTTATATTTAATCATGCTTCTGGTATTTGTGCAATTGTGTTAAAAAAAACAACAAAGAACAGACTTAGTGATTCATCACCTTTTTTAATCATAGGGTAAAAGCAGTTAAAGCTCCTCCCACTACAATCCATGACCATAAATAACACAGTATGACTGTAACAAGATAATAAGCTACTCTGAGTAAAATTAATTTTTAATCAATTAATTTTCAAAAATGTTCAACATTTTAAGGTCAAAGCTTCCAGCTTGTGAGGATGCACCGCTTTTCTTTTTCATATGGCAGCAAACTTCTAACTTTTTGGACTGTTTAACATTTTACAGACCACAAATATGTTTGAGCTTACCTTTAAACACAGTGCACTGTGTGCCACTAAAAGCCTTTATATGCTGGATTAAAAGAAGATGTAGGTCAACACCTACATAGATTTTGAAGTAGGTTAAATAGTGTGTGTGTGTGTGGGGGGGTAATTAACTGAAATAGAAGAAATAGAAATAGAAGGTGACTTACACGATGTTTTGCACTTACAAAACGAAGAAACGAAGTAAAAGAGAATAAAATATTAAAAAGTGTCTTGTTTTAGTCTTTTTTTAAATTATATCAGCAAAACGAGGCGAGGATAACTGAGCATACTGATTTTAGATTAAGCCTAGCTTTTAACATGTTAGCATTTTGCTTATACGCAAACTGCCTACTTTTTGATAAAATATACATAAAAAGGCGGCACCTTTCTCGTTTCACTAACCTTTCTCTTTCACCAGTGAGCAAAGGTGTGGGTTAACAGTCATTTGGTGACGACTGAAACTCATATTTGCCTCAGTATCACAGTGGTATACTCATTCAGAGATGAATGTAATTGCAGCGTGGGATCCTGCTTCTATCACTACCTGCAAACTTTCCGCTGTCGTTGCTATCCAACACTCACCGTTTCTAGGGAACTGTTGCCGGGCAGAGCGCTCTCGGACAGCGCGAGCCCACTTCTCTGCCTCCTCCAGGTTAGCTTGCGGGTCCTGGAGCGAGGCGAGCCGAAAGCCCTGCTCCACTCTCTGCCGCGATACCTTGGAACTCATCCACCGCCGTTTGAGCGGGTAAAAGTAGGCGACTAAGTACGCTGCCTTATCCGCACTGTCATTTCCCCGGTAAGCCCGGCAGCCGACACAGTCCTTCAGACTGAGCACCACCTTGTTCCGTCCGACAGGTGCCGACGTGAGCCTCTGGACGACGAGGTCCTTCTCGGTCAGGATGACGGCACACCTGCCTTTTCGGTTACTGGTCCCCGTAAATTCCCCGTACAGCTTCACCAGACTGGTGGACTCCAGTTTAGCTCTGCATTGATCCATCCTGAACAGACGCCGGACCGGAGAGACCGGGACGCAGAGGGGGTCCGGGAAGCAGAAGAAGCAGCCACACAGTCACATAGCTAACGTGAATGATGCGAGCAAAGTAGACCGGAGGACTGACAGGCTGCTCCGGACCGCTGTGAAGACTGACGGAATCAAACGCTACATATCCGGTGACATTTCAAAATAAGAGCCCCAACACTGAAAGCGTTGCAGCTCCTTGTGGGACGCTGCCTAAGGTTTCAAGTTATCGTTATTTAGGAATTGCCAGGGTTTAGTCAATGGCTTATCGTCAGAAAATAAAAACTTAGATATTTCACGCAGTCACAATATTAATATAAATAAAATTATTTAACACTACAAAAATGTAAGTTTGTTGTTTTGTTGTGGAGCCATTTCTGGTATTTCATGGATCATATGACTAAATGAAATCCAAATTTTAAAAGTATTTTCAAACTACTAACAGGATAAAGATAAAATAACTAATTGATGACTGAAAGTTTAATTAAGAAAAAAACAATTAAATATCTCTAAAAAGTAAGATATTCCAATAAAATGTTATTTCTTTTTTCCTTTATTGCCAGCTAAAAACAAGTTTCTGCTATAGGAGAATCAGTCACCTTAACATTGCTTAATCGACTTAAATCAAAAACCTTATATTTTTTGTTTTGTGTTTACCGAGTTTTTATTTATGCGATTTCATAGATAATAGCATTTACAGTCCTGGTGAAATCAAAACCTGTTTTCCTTTAGCTTTATTCAGGTCCGTGAAACATGCACATTTATTTATTTATTTACAGATATACCCTCATCATCCGCTGTATGTGATTTGTATTACGCAAAATCCAGCTTTTATTTTTAATTCATCCCCACATTTGTCGGTGTTTTTCTTTGTCTGTCGCTGGCTTCATATTCAGTTTTCACTGAACTTTGCTGTGCAGTAGTTTTCTCCGGCTGCAAAAGTCGCAGTATGCTGCCCCCTAGTGTTTATGAGAGTGGAGTAACTGTGTAAAATTTTTTTTTTTAAAGTCCCTGAACAAATAAAACTGAACTGAGTAACAATTACGAACAAAACACAAACATAGAACAGATGCGCGCCTGTCATCACTGTCATCACAGCAGAAAACCACTGACCACTGAGGCATTCAGTAATGCAGGTTTTTAAACAAGCACATGAAGAATAACTTAAGAGTTAAAAAAGAAACTACCTGCACAACTTACTTGTCCTGAACACACCTATAGAGAAATGTTTAACATGTTTTTTATGTTTCCTTTGGAGGCGGCTGTGCACTGTAAAAAATCGTCTACAAATTTTATATCAAGTTACTGTAAAACATTTATAGTATTTCTACTGAATTTTAATATATAGTATTATTACTTTATTTTATATACCTTTCCAGGATGTAAAAAAAAACCCCAAAACAATAAATAAATATAAACATCATATAGCTTGCCAATAAAATAGTTAAGGACATCACTGCTTTAAGTGGCAGCTTGTAAAGTACCTACATTTTAAAAAATACATCTTTCTTACAACCTGGCTTATTTCATTGATGTTTGCGGACATTCATTCATGCACAGTTCTCTTACGGTCCTGCCACAGCATTTCAGTCAGATTAAAGTCTTTACTTTCACTGGGCCATTTAAACACCTTGAGGTATTTTAGCCAGTCTGTTGTAATTTTGCTGTTGTGATTGCAATTGTTTCCTTTACCTGACCCAGTTTTGGCCTCACAATTGACCCGTAGAATACTTTAGTATGTAGATAAGTTCATGATCTCCATGACTGCAAGGTGTCCAGATCCCGTGGATGCAAAACAAGCCCAAATCCTTACCTTTATACCACCGTGCTTGGTGTGTGTTTGTGCTCATATGCTGTGTTTGGTTTACCTAACATGGCGCTGTTCAAACAGCATTCCCACTTTGTTTTCTTATCTGAAATGGAAATGAATGAATGGATTTAAAAAAATGAGTTTAGCTCAAATATCTCTTTGTGGGCTGAAAAACAGAAACAGAGAGGAGGTCTAAGAGTCTAATTTCATCTGAGACCACTTGTTAAGAAAAACGATGAATAATTATTGTGGATTAAAGATGCCCTTTTCTGATAATCGCTTGTGGGGCCATTTGGGCCAAGCAAAATTTAGTTGTGACCACAGACCTGTTGAAAGTGGGTCTCACGTGATGTGATGCTTTACACACATCGTTTCATTTGTTGTTGTTGTTTTTGTTTGTTTGTTTTCTGCGCTCAACATACTCAAAAGGGAAATATTTGTACCCTTTTTAACCGCCTGTCTTTGTGTCTGTTTTATGGTCAGTGAGAAGCAGGCAGTCCATAGATCTACTGAAACCTTCTGGGGAATGCACATTTGTAAAAACGTTAAGAAAACACCTGAGTGGATTCCCAACATGAAGAAAAAGCTACGATCATAGTATTTTTTTATTGTCCTTGGGCAAGACACTTTACCCTACCGCCTACTGGTGTTGGCCAGAGGGGCCGATGGCACGATATGGCAGCCTCGCTTTTGCCAGTCTGCCCCAGGGTAGCTGTGGCTACAACTGTAGCTGCCTCCACCAGTGTGTGATCCGGCGACCGCACAGGCCACTGCATGACAGAATAACAGCTCACTGCTTCTTCTCTAAATAGTTCCTGCATAGTTTGGAGCTGTGCTTTGGGTCATTGTCCTGTTGTTTGAGAAAACTGTCTCCAACAAAGTGGCAGCCACAGTGTTTTGGCAAAGGTTTGCAAAATGGAATGACAGACTTTATTGTTCAAGATCAATTTTATCCTGTGCATAACTCGCACTTTACCACCAAACATTTCCTCCATCACCCTCATCAAATGGAGTCCAGCACTCGTCCAGTATCCGTTTATGTTTTTCCACATTTTGACCCAAACACCTCCAACTTTTATCAAAGATCCTCTCTTCAGTGTCTGTGTTCTTTAACTAGCTTAATTCTTTCCAATCTCAGATATGGCCCATTTTGCAACGTTACAAGTCCAGCATCCAGAACCCATTTCATCAGTGCTGACTTTGAGTCATCATTCACAGGACAAGGACACAAAAGAAGACTCTGGAGACAAGTAGAATTAACAAAAAGTGAGCAGTTTGATTAGACGGCTTGTAAAAGTCCACAAGGGCACAGAAAGGAACCAAAAGGGCCGGATAAATGGCTGAACAGGCACTGAGGCAAAGAGCAAAGGAATGACAGGACTGTGACACTCACTCACTCACTCACTCACACTGAGGGCTAATCAATAGAATGAGATGCTGTGGAAACAAGACAAAGGTGAAACTAATGAGGATAACGGCACAGAGGAAGTAAAAATAAGTGCAAAACACAGGAGATACACGACTACCAAAATAAAACAGGAAATAAGAAACAAAAACTGAAACAGGTGTTCACAGAGACTTTACAGAATGGATGACTACAGATGAAGCACTGAAAGAATGAATAAACTCAAACTGCTAACAGAGAAAAAACACCCAGAACATAAAAGTAAGAGAATACAAGTGAAAAAGCTTGAAATCACACTTACACAATAAACAACATTAAGGACAAGACACCCTGAAATCCAAAAACAGACAATAATTTTGTTTTTGGATTCATACATTTCTAAAACGAATAAAACCTCAGATTCAAATCCCAGAATCATGACACTTTGATGGGTATTTTATGTATTGAAGCTTTTGGCTGAGAACTTGTTAGGTCACCTGTTTCTTTAACTGGAGATGCACTTGTTTGTCTGTTTTGTACTATGGGCTTCCTCTTCTCTTTCTACTGTAGTTAGAGATACTTTGTGCTTTTATGAGTCCACACTTTTGTATGTGTTCGCTTTTGGTCGCCAGCCTGTCACAGCTCAACTAACTACACTTATTCTTTTTAATGACCCACGGTGTTAATGAATTGGAAAAGTTCTTGTTATACATGTATAACAACAAACTATTCTAAAACATGAATAGTTAAAGGAGCATGAAATAAAAATGTAACAAAAAGGAATTAGAATAGAATATTGCATAAACATGTACCAGAGACCCAAAAGTTTTGAACTGTGTCATTTGGGGATTACATTATCTTCTCATTTACAGCATAATGGCTGGTGTAATGATAGGCTGTCCATTTAAAAAAATATAAAGAACTCTAAACGTTTGGCTTTTACTTGATGAGGCTAGTAGCAAATATACAGAAGTGTGCTTCTATTTTAGCTGTATTTCCTGAAACGTGCAAACATGCATGGAAATGCAGCATGAAAAGAAAAACCAGAGTTTGCACAGTTTTGTAAGTGTGTTTGGGATCATGGTCATGCTGAAGAGTACACCAATCAGACGCTTTCCAAGTAATATTGCATGGTGGTACTTTTTTGTGTTCATAACTCCATCAATTTGAACAAGATCTCCATCACTACCGGCTTAAATGAAGCTCAGAAAAAAACTCAACACAGGCTCCACAGAGTTTTACAGATGGCTGTAGACACTCACTCTGATGCCTCTCTGTTGACCTTCTCCTCATATTTCCATCAGACTTGTTTCCACTAATTTTCAGTCCTGTTTCCCTTCCTTAAGAACGGCTGCTCAACAGGTGCCATTTCTTTCTTGAATGCAACACCTGTGGATTAATTTGCATTATTATCTTCAGTCTCCTTTCTTTTCATCTCTGCAGGTACAATAAAAATGTTGTATTCAATCTTTCTTATCATATGAACACAGCAGCTGCTTCAGATGGCCAACAGATGGCAGTGTTAGCCTTAGAAAAAGACAGTTGATGGCCACAAAAGATGGTTTAAAGTACAGAGACTTTTAAATGTGACTATCACCAAGCAACATGAAAAACTGAACAAAATTTCTGAGCTGTGCAAATGAACATATTTTTTTATTTCATTTTTCACAAATGATATCTGGAAACCTCAAAGGCAGTTGTTTCAGGTATGTTTTCTAGCACTGGCGGTTTACCTGATTACCTTCCACACAACAAATGCATCATACGAGGTGCATTTGTTGTGCAAAAGATCACTTTCAGTACATGAGTTTATTACTTTTCAGTGTGCACTGCATAATGTATTTTGTCATCGGCGCTGCTATAATACATTTCTGTCAACATACGTTATGTCTTATTATTGCAGGAGAAAGATGAGAAGATAATAAGAAGTTGCCTGATTTCTCCTTGGTCAAATCAAAGTCGTTCTCACATTTTGCTCCCGGCACTGGCACATCATCCACAGAAGGAAGGAGGGGAGTGGGAGGAGGAGGAGGTAAACATATAGCTATACAGATGGGAGTTAGTGGTCCCAGTAAACACCTGGAGCCAGAGGGGAAATGAGATGATCTTATTCACATGCAAGTCTTGTGCTGCTAAAATTGCACAGCTTTTCATCCACTTCACACCAGAAGATAGGTAGGCATCACCTTTATTGCTGCTTTAGCTGTGAATAATTTTTTTTCCCTCTCTGCTGACATTCAGGGTTCACTATGAACATGAACATATTATGTAATTTACTGCAAGGGGAAAAGAAAATGCCTCTGAAAAACGTACAACGCAAAATCATTACTCACACTCTGGGCTTCACAACAAAAGAGCCTTTTCAATCCAAACTGCAGGGTAGATGCTTATTTCCTAAAAGCTATTGATTGAAAATGGCACAGCTGAGGAGCGGCACAGGAGCCGTGAATGGAGACAGTAGAGTCTCACTTCCAGCCTTCTCCAGCTGTGAGCACTATTGCCGCCTGGTATTGAAGGAGGGGAAGAGGGCCGTCCCTGCACACGGTGTTTTTCATGCCACTTGTGAGACACTGCTGTCACTCCCACAAGAGATTGAGCATATAGTTTCGAGAGTTTTCCTTTCAAAAAGGCCAATGAACACGACCGTGTCTTCGCTGTATGCTTCCACGTGTCCTGGTTTGATGTAATTGCCATCACTAGCTATCCACACCATCTGGTTTCATCTCCTGAGCATGAACCCATTGGCACAAGCTTAATAACTGATAAGCAGCCATTATCTGTTGTTAGGGCAACTCGGTGCAGATGTCAGCTTAGTGCATATCAATACAGTCGATACATTACCCTCATTATTGCTTATATAACGTGCAACTCAGAGAGCTACTCTGCCCTACCACCACCCCACACCCTTGACGCGCACACAAACACAGTGACAGATAACTGAGTGGGAGGAAGGAATGTCATATACCTCAGAATTTAGTTTGCATTGGCATCCAACATGACAGATTCCCTGTCTGGGTCGCTTAGCACTGATGGCTCGCAGAAAGGTTTTGCCTGTCTGCCTGACTCTCCTTCAGTTGCCCCTTAATTCTGCTCTGTTTCTTCGGATGCCCACCCTCCCCTTTGTCAAGGAGATGCCATAATTATGTAAGACTTATGTAAAGCTGTCGCTTGCTGGCAAACAATGAAATATTTCTAGCTCTGAAATCATAGGTTTAATGGTGATAACCATGAGAAATGTACACCCACGCATTGTGAAATGTATCATTTAAAACTAATAAAGTTGTCATTGGCTGTGTGCTTCATGGAAAGTTAAATATATATGCCTGTGTAGTGTTAGCAGCTCAGTGAAGCTGCAGGGACTCTGTTGTGCTTTGATGCCAGCATGCTAACATAAGGGGGCAGTTGCAGTGGAGGCTGCTGTGACACCCTTAATATAAACGAAGTAGAGTGGTGACAATTACTCTGCACATGCTCAGTTGCACTCTGTCGCTGCCTGTGGAGCAGCAGCAGGATCATTTTTACCGTGGGAGATTTCAGAAGTCTTTTAAAGTGTTTTAATTATTAGATTGACAGTTTTTTTTCCCCTCCTCTCGGAATTTTTCATGTGTTTAAATTCTAATGTCAGCAAGTATGCAAGATGACATGGCTGCAACACTGGGGTACATGGTTGAGCTGTTTGTCTGTCTGTGCTGATACATATTTCTGCTATACCAAAAAATAATGCATATTTTATGGTTTCAAACTGTATTAGAAATAGAAGATGCTAATTATGCTAATCATATTGCATTAGCCCAGTCAATTAGGAGACATGGTCAAGATGAGCTGCTGAAGTTCTAAACAAAGGGTCAAAACTTAGAAAAAAGGTGACTTGAGTGATTCTGAATGTGGTATGGTTGCTGGTGCCATATCAGCTACTCTGCGTACTTCAGAATATTTATGTGCTGATCTGCTGGGATTTTTCCACTGAACCATCTCTAGGCTTTATGAAGGTGGGGTCCAACAAAGAGAAAATATCCAGTGGGTGGCAGTTCTCTGGGAGAAATGTCAGAGGTCAGAGGAGAATGGCCAGACTGCTTCAAGCTGATAGCACAACTGTAACTGAAATAATCCCTTGTTCCAACCAACAAATGAAGCAGATGGGCTCCAGTAGCAGAAGACCACACCTGTCAGCCAAGGACAGGAAATCGAAGCTACACAGGTTCAGTAAAATTGAACAGTAGAAGTTTGGAAAAATGTTGCGTGGTCTGATCAGTCTTGAGTCTTTCTGCTGCAACATTCAAATGGCACAGTCAGAAATTAGCAGAGGATGGTTTCATCCAGGGGCGGAGCGGGGGGTGGCTTACTGGGCTTAAGCCCGGGTTGTTTTGTCAGAAGCCCGGGGTCTTTTGGAGTGTAATTTTTT
>NW_005187469.1:1373919-1379164 GCF_000239375.1 Pundamilia nyererei | reverse complement strand
TTACTATTTTAAAGTAACTTACCCAACACTGCTTATATTAATGGTTAAGGCTGGTGGTGCTTTGACGTGTGGGGGATATTTTCTCAGCACACATTGGGTCCCTAAGTACCAAATGAACATCTTTTAAACATCAGAGCCTACCTGAATATTGCTATTGGCCATGTCCATCCCTTTATGACCACAGTGTACCCACCTATTGATGGCTCTTTCCAGCTGCTCCATATCACAAAGTTCAAGTCTTCTCAAAGTGGTTTCTTGAGCATAGCATCCAAGGTTATCCAGATGTGGTGAAACAGGACATTCACATCATGGAAGAGGAGCTGTGTGACACTGTCAGGAAGGCAAAAGGGGGTCCAACCTGGTACCAGCAAGGTTTACAGTATCTAATGTCTGGTGAGTGTATATTACATCATTAAATATATATATAAACTCAGTTTTTGATACTTCAGTCTGAACCGCAGTTGTGGATCAGGCAGACACTGCTTTCCCCTCAAGCATGGCAGAAAACAAGCAACTGCAGCGAGCAGACAGCGACAGCACAACCTGCACAACGCTAAAACCTGCAAAGTTTAATTTCTCTCTCTGTCTGACTGGTTTTGCTGCCTTGTTTTCCTTTCTTGTTTCTCTTTGTCTTGATTATGATTAATTATTGTTGCCTCATCCGTCCTACCATCCACTTTTCTTTTCATTGTTTTACACATGTATTGTTTTCACTTAACTGCACAAATAAAAAGGCTCTCATTGTCCGCTAACAGTGAGTGTTTGTTGCTGTTTGGCTGACAATTCAACGTTAAATCTGTGGAAACGCTGCTGCTGCTTCATTATGCTTGCCTGCACTAATAATAGACTAATTAATCAGCCAATGATGCACTCTATTATTTCTTATTCAATAAAATGTCAAACAATAGCAATGCTTCTCGCAATCTCTCAAAGTCCAAATTAAATCAATTTGTTATGTCAAAATGACAAGTAATTAGTTTCTCTAATACCATTTTATGTTTTAATGGATTTAAATATATCAAGTAGCTCTCATGTGGGAGATGCTTGTGTTATTTCTTCACAGAGGTTTGTTTGACTTACAACACAACCAGCAACAAATTGAGTTTAGCTCAGCTTGAGCTGCCTCCCGGCTGCCACGGGGCATCCAGAGGGCTGAGTCACTCGGTGAACTGAAGTTATGCCAAGAGGAGCAGACAGGGGGAAAGCCCAGGCCTCTTCCTCTGCAGTGGGGGAATCACTCCTTGTTAAATGTGGACGTGGTTTATTGGGTCACCTCCATCCTCGTGGCCTGATTAGTGGAGCATGGTCATGCAGATTTGAGCAGAGGCAGCTGGATTAGCATGATGCTCCAAGCACTGATACATTTTGTGTCTCAGGGGTGAAATGCAGGCTTGCAAAATGACTGAATCTATTTGTCTGGGGTTATCAGAGGGAGCTCTTCAGATTCAGTGAATATCTTGGCCAGTGGGCATTACTGACAAGCCCTGGGGGGGTGTTTACTGAGATGTGATGTGGGCTGCAGAGGGCGAAATGTGATGGCTGGCAGGAGTCAAATCTTCAGATTAAAGCATAAAGCATAAAGCCTCGGGGCAGGGGTGGCTCAGTAGGTAGAGTGGTGGCCCCATGATCGGAAGGTCGGGGGTTCGATTCCCCTGAAGAGCTACCCTGAGGTACCCCTGAGCAAGGTACTGTCCCTACACACTGCTCCCTGGGCGCCCAATGGCTGCCCACTGCTTCACTGAGTGAATGGGTTAAATGCAGAGAGCGATTTTCCCCACGGGGACCAATAAAGTACACTTTCTTCTTACGTCAGTCCTGCTGTAGGTGTACAAATCAAAGGCACGCCATATTTATGCTCATGTTTCTGAAAAAATAATCAGTCATGGATCAAAATTCTGTTTTTTATTTATTTTTAGCTTATTTGAAAGTATGTCTGACCTCAGCTCTGTCCAGCTCCTTTGCCACGATCGTGTCTTGTGGTTGTTGTTGTTGTTGTTGTTTTTCTTTAATTTTCCAGTTTTGTCCTCGGCTTCTTCTTTTAAAGCCATCCATGTGCAATCCAGTCTCATTCTTAGGTGTTACATAATTTTGTCAGTTGCCACCGAACCTCACCATTCTGCTCAAGGTGCACTTTTTCACCCATCCTTGAAACACTTGCTGCATCAATATTAGCTATCATTTTAGAGTTTTAGCCACCTACAGCATCCGCAAGTGTAGGTTAAGTGAGTGGAGGTGATGTAAGTTGCAGGTTTATGATCCAGGAGACAGTGGTGGTCGACTTCCTGCTGGTATCTTGATGTTTTCCACTTTGAAATTTGTGGTTTAGAAACCTACAAGCAGCTCAGTTTAGGGAAAGATTATTGACACACCATCATATTTCCTGTCCCCAGGAACAGCTGGGCATATTTATGTTATCTAACCTTTATTTATACAAGTAGTCCCATTGAGACTAAATGTCTTATTTACAAAAGACCCTTTTCAGACAAACACATTGAAATTACAACAATTAAAGTTACTTCATATTTCAAACCATAGGGAGCACACATGAATCCAACTGTGGTGCGTTATTCTTTTAGTTACTTATATTTTATACAATCCCAATTCCAAAAAAGTTGGGCTGTGTAAAATGTAAATAAAACAGAATATAATGATTTGAAAATCTCAGTGTGGTAGAAACAGAAGAAAGGGGTGGGGCTAAATAAGCTTCTTCCTAATCCTTTTTGAACATGACGAGTTATGATTTATTAGGATTATTTTGTTTTCCCTATGTTTTGTGTTTGATTGATTTTGTTTTTTTATATCAAATAGCAAGTTTGACCTTAGACCTCTAACTTCTTCTATAAGTTCAAATAAGGTCAAACTTTCATAAAATGCCTTTTATTTTTAAAACTTTGCCTAAAATTCTCATGCCTTTGTTTGTATTGGCCCGCAATGCATGGTATATGGGTATTATAAACTTCGCATTATAATTGTCATGTCAGATTTGACCTCTGACCTCACTTTTATATTTCATATCTGCCAACGGGGCAAATAATAAAAGCCAAACATTGCACTTGTTTTTACTGCACTACAAACTTCTAAAATTATTCTTAAAAAGGACAAATAAAATAAATACACACAAAATACAAACTATTCTCTTGAAAGTAAATCCTGCCCAGAGTGTGAACTGCCTCGTGATTTTTTTTTATTCACATTTTGTATCAGATTTGGGGTCATATGTGGACTTAGGTTTTCACTTATGTTTAATTTATGGATTGTCACACATGACATACACTGCCTATGGCACAGGTTAGGGTGGTGTGTGTGTTGCTGACAGAGTCTCCAGAATCAGAGCTCGTGCTCCTGATGTTTTTGGAAATTTACCTGTTTCTAAGCATTCGCTGATTTCATGGTGCAGGAGAAAACTCCCACAGCTCTGAGAAAGTCATTTACTGTGGTGATATTCTGAGTGATTCAAAGACAGAAGCTCTGCAAACATTTTCGCCATTTTCAGTGTTCAACCTACAGAATATTTTAATGCTTTTAGATAGTTATATTCTCTAGACACAGTTTAAAGAAGGTCACCATGACAATGCCCACATACACACAGTTGAGTGGCTTACGAAGAGCCCTGACCTCACACCATCCGAAACCACTGGGATGATCTATGACACAAGCCTCGACATGACTACTGATGCAAATCTCAGCAAATCCCACAAACGGGCTCCAAAAAGTCGATTTAATCAGTCGTGTGGAGCTCTGCCTTTGACAGCGGTTTATGGGATTTTAGTTGGTTTCATTAAAATATTATTAAGGGTTATAGGCTACATGTTTTTCATTATTTCTTGCAACGTTTTGTTCGTGGTCTGAGTCTTTAACAGGCTATATTGCTTTTTTCTGGCTTTGATGAGTATGAGGCAGCCAGCCCACTGCTGTGGTTCCCTGTCACCTCTCTTCCTCCTGCCACAGGGTCAGCTCTCATGATGCTTAGATGCGACCCTTTGGAAGTAGCTCTCCTGTATATTGCCCCTCATGGTCTGAAGTGGTACCTCGGTGGTGCTGAGAGAAGAAAGCATGCTGGTTGAGCAGACATCATGCTATTCTCATAACCTCTCCATCCCACTCAAACCCCCCCGTGACAAAACCACAACCTATACAACCCCAGAGGAACAGCGAAAGAGTGTCTGCATGCAGGTGTTTCGATGAGAGTTTGAAGGGCGGTTATTGCTGCTGTTCTGTGCTAATTGTGTCTGAATGACATTTGATCAGACTTTTATTTTACAGTCTCCACCTGTGGCTGGTTATCAGGTGAGGATTACAGGAGCAAATGTGAGCAAGAAAAAAATTGCACTGCTGTTTTATTTGAGATTCTTCTTTTATTCTGTGTGGACATCATTTTGATTGCAGTGGATTATCCTCTACGATGGCACATAATCACTGAGAATGCCCCTGTGAAGACAACTGGAGATGCAGGCTTCTTAGCATGCAGTAAGACTGCGGAAAGAGCTTTTTCTAAAACCGAAGGAGTACTTTTTCTGCTTAAACCCATCCATGTTTTTTCCCTATACCTGTGACTGTAGGCAGACCGAGCAGTCAAACTCATGTCATGGCCCCTTGTTTTGTTACGTTTGTTATTTTGCCCCTGCTATATGTGTTCCTCTGTTTAGTCTGTATGTTACGATACAGTTTTCTAATGTCTCATTAGTTTCACCAGCATTAAATTGTTTCCACCTGTGTCTCATTTCCAATGAACAAGCTATAGACAATGTTCTGTCTTCACTCATCAAGGCCCTGACCTCTGACAGGTTCAACATACCCAAACTTTTTTTTTAATCTGGATTCACTTAACCTATCATCAGTAATCAGGATAACAGTCGCACGGAGCGATATCAGCATATTGTTAAGGTAACCCAGGTATTCACCTGCATGTTTGCATTAAAGGGGCAACATTAGCAGTATCTGCCCAATCACAACAATGGATAAATAAACTGGTAGAAGAGTGACGAATGCTACAGAGGAAGAAAAATATTTGATACAAGAAAAATTCTTCCTACTTCTTTTTCTCTCTCTCGTGGATCCAGTTTTGTCTTCTTTGCCCTTTTGTGGGTTTAGAGTGTTTTCTATCACCTGGTAAAGTTTAGCGACTTTAGCTCAGAGGTTCAAAACTGAACTGAAAAAGAAAAAAAAAAGAGAAGGAAAACCTAGGATCATCTGAATAGAAGCATGAACGATGTCCTTGGTCAGCCTGGACAAGAGGACGTGAGGT
>NW_005187469.1:1372556-1373810 GCF_000239375.1 Pundamilia nyererei | reverse complement strand
GAAGACCAAAAACTGATGTTGCCATGGTAGCAATATGTGACACCTGCTTCGACTTGTGACACTCGACAACAACAACACAAAAAAGAGGAAATGGTAGCTTGTAATTTGAGGTTTTTTTTATTATTAAGGAAGCAATGAGATGCAGTTTTTAGAGAACCCATTGAAAATGAAGAGCAGTGAGGTCGTCGTCAGCCATGTTTGCCGGAGGTAAGCACCCGCATGAAAAATTAACAAGTCACGTTAAGAAGCCGGAGCATCCAGGCCCTGCTGTGGGTTTGCACAGCTACTGCTTTCTGTCACTGCATTTGTTTCCCAGTAAAACGTCATCATAACCGTTGAATTCTTCCCAAATACAAACATTTTCGACCACGGTAAATAGAGCTGGGTGTTTAGATACTGTCAGTCAGCCGTGTTCTTGTTATTTGAAAAAAAAAATGTCTAAACTTGTCCTGCCTAACATGTCTAAGACTAAACTTCTTTGTGCAGCAGATGAATCGATGTGAAAGTCCATCTTTGTGATGTCTGACCTTGTGGTGAATAGGAGGATGTTTAAGAAACTACTCGATATTATGGACAATGCATCTCAACCGCTGCACTCCACACGTTAGCCATAGACACACTCCCCTTCTCATTTCCACTGCACATCCATGACTCCGCTCCTCACATTGCAGTCCCAGAGCAGAGGAGGTGAGGAAAAGGGGTATTTAACAAAATGATCCTCCTCACCTTGCTTTAAAGTTACAACTGTGGAAAATGTCTAAAATATCTCAAAAATGAACAGATCATGTCATGATCCACAGAAACATCTATCGTCTATCATTCTGAAAAGGGTTACAAAGACATTTTTAAGGCTTTGGGACTCCAGTGAACCAAAGTGAGAGCCATTATCCACAAATGGAGACAACTTGGAACAGTGGTGAATGTTCACAGGAGATCAACGACTGATCCAGGAGGTCAGAACCCAGAACAACGTCTAAGGAACTCTGTTCCTTGTCTTGGTTAAGGTCAGAGTTCATGAGACTGGGCAAAAACAGCATCCATGGGAGATCCAAGGAGAAAACCACTGCTGACCAAAAAGAACACCAAGACTCGTCTCACATTTGGCAAGAGAGAAAGATAAGAACATCTCGACAATCTTGATGATCCTCAAGACTTTTCAGAAAATATTCAGTGGACTGATGAGACAAAGGATGAACTTTTTTGGATGTTTTGAGTGTTGTTACACGTGTTATAAATTAACACAGCATTTCATTT
>NW_005187469.1:1368435-1372536 GCF_000239375.1 Pundamilia nyererei | reverse complement strand
GAAAATATTCAGTGGACTGATGAGACAAAGGATGAACTTTTTTGGATGTTTTGAGTGTTGTTACACGTGTTATAAATTAACACAGCATTTCATTTAAAAAAAACAAACAACAAAGACCAACAGTCAAACATGGTGGTGGTAATGTGATGGTCTGGGGTTGCTTTGCTGCTTCAGGACGACTTACTGTAACTGATGGAAACATCAATTTTCTCTACCAGAAAGACCTGAAGGAGGACGTCTCTCCATCAGCTCATGCCCTGAAGTTCAAGCTCAGTCAGGTTATGTGCCAGGACAATTATCCGAAACACACCATTAAGTCAACCCTTTAATGTCTTTTTTATATTTATGGACAATTTTAATTAAATTAAAAATACATAGAAACAGTAATCGACAGAAAATCCTTCTGTGAAAGGATACACGTGTGTATCCTCCGTTATCGTTCTTCTAGCGAAGCCGCCGCTCCGCTCCACCCTGCAGATGTATTTTTAGGAGCTGAGACACGTCTAACAACATGGTGTACTGAGATTGATTTCCAGGTCACACACAGGAGGAGGCACAAATTAGTGAAACAGGACAACCGACGTGAATACGAAACACAACCATCAGTCTTTATAACCTCTCCGATGTCAGCGTGCTGGGCCGTTGACTCAGCATTTTGAGTGCATTTTGTATTTTTGATCCCTTTTTGCTATTTTGGGGAAATGTTTAACTTCTAGTGTTTACAGTTTGCATAGAGTTTAGACCTGGTTAGGTTGTAAGTTTAATTAGAATTATGATCCATGTTTTCTTGTTGATGTGTATGTATATGTTCGTTATGTCTGTGTCTCCCTCCGTGTCTCCGCTCGCTTTTCTGTTCCCACGTTTCATGCCATGTCTCCCCAGCCCTTCATCTCCCTCTGTTTCCATGTTCTCCTGTTCTTTCCCAGTCCCAGTGTCAAGTCTGTGTGTCTTAGTCTGCGCGGTTCCTGTTTTATTTTGATGGTCTCTTATCTCGTGTTCAGTTTTTCTTCCTCTTGTGTCATTAGGCCTATTCATCCCAGCTGCGTTCCTCGTGTGTTTCCACTTCCCTCGTCACCCTCATGTGCATTTATTGCCTGAGTTTCCCTGTGTTCATCATCAGGTTATCTGCGCACCTCTCCTTCTGTGTCCAGGATTCATGGTTTCTTAGGTTTTTAGTAGTTTTCCCAGTTTATGTTACAGGTTTGGGTTACATTCTGGTTTTTTCGTTATTTTGTGTCTTTGTGTAAAACCTAAATAAAAGGCTCACAAATTTAAGTTTGTTTCCACACCTCGTTTTGTCTGCGTTTGGGTCCTCACCTCAAACTCCAAGAGTCTGCAGCAGCAGGCTGTAACATCCCATTTCAAAATCAGCTAAAACATTAACACTTAAAACAGTATCAGTGCAGAACGACTCTGAACAGGTCTGATTGTTTAAATGCTCTGTGTCCTTAACATGCACGACTATCATCAGCATCTCTTGATTCCTCTCCTGCTTTTGCAGCAGCATCTGAGTTTGGAGCGCGCAGGAAAAACAGGTTTGAGTCTCCATGTGTACCTTTCTTCCAGCTTCTGTCTCAGGCAATTATGAACCATGGCTCTCTCCCCTTCATTAGATTATCTCCCATGGTCTACCAGAGTGTTCAGGAAGACCATAGTCATTACCCAAGCTACTCCACGTTACCGGCAGCACAAAAACCCCGCTTTCACCTAGTAATTTGAGTCAGACAGACTCATCAGGGCAGGAGACAACAGTGAGATATGGAAGTACTACTGCCACTATCTGCAGATATCCATGTCCTGCACCGCCTTGATTACACAGGAGGATTTAGAGTGCACACTTGGCAGAGGCGACGTTCCTGGGGACATATTAGGCTCATTAGTTCCCCGGGCTTCTGCCAGTGGAGTACTTCAGCCGGAGGGATTTGTTGTACACAGTTGTCAGAGTGACAAACAGGGATATTCACAATAATGGAGTTCTTAATAGAGTAGATGCATAACAGTCGGCCATATTCCCGCCACAGAGGCGGTTTTGGTCCCTTTTCGAAAATAACTTAGCGGTCTGTCGCTCCCACTGGAACGTATCATTAAACGCACACTGGTATCTCTGGGGCAGCGCACAACCTTAATATCAATAAGGATCCAATCACTTATGTAATCAGGCAGGAAATAACAAGATCTCATTTGTCGGCAAGGGAAATGATGCAGCCCATAAAAAGATGAAAAACAGTATTAATTGCCAAGATCCTGTGCATAGGGGGCCCATTGTCACGCTATATGATTTAGTCGTAATTCGACATGCTTGTGAATCCATGTGCAGAGCAAAAGGCTCAATTATAGAAACGAATAAGCCAGGGAGCTTTAATTTTTTTGTGCTGCTGTTGGGGTGTGGGTGTGGATTTCCCTTCAAATAAAGATGCAGCAGGCTGTGCGTGTACATCACAGAAAACACTTGTTTATTTCTGGTCTGGCAGCTCGGTAATGACAGAAAGTTTTTCAGTCATTCCAGAGACCGTCAGGTATTCATCGCTTATGGAGCAGTTGAGTAATGATACAACCGGGTGTGAAATTGCTTTCCTCCCTGTAATGTCAAACAACTACTTAAGAGGTGAGATTATTGCACAGGGATTTTAGCAAGCCAAAAAAAAACCCTCCAACAAAGCTGCCAATCACAGCAGGTTTGGTGCTCGTGGCACAGAGCGTACACTTCTGTGGGCTCTTTGTTGCTGGAATAAAGGAAAACCGGCAACAAGAAGTGCTCAAAGTCTGTCTACTCCAAGTGACTGTTTGGGGCAAAAATATGGGATTTGTTTTGCTCAGAAAGTTGAAAAGCATCTAAAGTTGACTTTACGGATCAGCTTGTTGACTGGAGCGAGACCTGCTGTGGCTTAAAGGAGATAGAGGACCCACTGGGCTGTTTCCACATTTCGACTGAGGACATTTCTCCAAAAGAGAATTCTGAGGAAAAAAAGAAGAAACTTTAGTTTGATGCTTCACTGCCAACATTAGGGTATACATTTGAAAAAAACATTTAAACACAACTGAAAATATACAGTCGTTACTTCTGCTGAGGAGACTGTATGACTGGTTCAGTTTGTTAGCAGGTTACTCAAAGTTTTGGAAAATTTACCAGAGCTGATGGTTTGCCCAACTTCAAAGTGATAAAGTCAACCAGAATCTGAACGATGTCCTTGACCTGCTCTACCTCCTGGCTGTGATTCAGGAGGTAGAGCAGGTCATCTTGGTGATTTAATCCATGAGTCTACATGCCAAAGTACCCTTGGGCAAGACCCCTGAGTTTCTCGTCATTTATTGGAGTGTAAATGTTAAACATACCCCACATCCGGTAAGGTAGAACAGCGCTACATAAGAGCAAGTTCTATTATTACTTATCCATCCTTTTTCTCACAAGATATATGGTAATATTAGGGGTTTGGGATAGATTCAGCAGCTCATCAGCTGCTAACATCCATACCTAAGGCCAACTTGGAATAAAGTAGCTAACCTAAGAAACACTTCCTTGGACATGTATTTGGAGTCTCCATCTATCTGACCAGGAGGTTCAAAACAAGTAGTGATGGGATTTCCGGCTCTTTTTAGAGAACCGGCTCTTTTGGCTCGACTCACTAAAAAGAGCCGGCTCTTTTCAGCTCCGAACTGGCTCTTCAGGTTTTTTGTTGCTTTTTTTGGGAAAAAAAAAAAACCCCACGGCTCGCGATAAGGAGCCAGCTCGCGTCGTTCACGTCAAAGATCCGGCTCTAAGAGCCATTTCGTTCGCGACCGACACATCACTAAAAGCAAGAACCATCTTGCTGCAGCGTGACAGCACTAACAGCTGTGACATTCTGCCCCCTTTCACAAAGACATGTGAAACTGAATTTGTAATGTTGGGAGATATTTTCTTGAAAACTTCAAGACAGCATCACAAATAAATCCAGATCTAAATATCCAATTCGATTCACAGATTCAGTCCATTTACAGTGTAATGCAGCGGTCCCCAACCTTTTTTGCGCCACGGACCGGTTTATGCCCGACAATATTTTCACGGACCGGCCTTTAAGGTGTCGCGGATAAATACAACAAAATAAAACTAGTACCGGTACC
>NW_005187469.1:1358375-1368230 GCF_000239375.1 Pundamilia nyererei | reverse complement strand
CACTCGATGCAAATAATCCACACACTGTAGTGAGAGGCAGCAATCAGAATATAACTGATGTAAAATGCCTCCTGCTGCAGGGCAGTTTCTCCTGACCCAATTCCACCTACATTTTCTGGAGTTTATTACCATCCATTCACAATTATATCCACACCTACCAACAGTTTAGAAACACCAGTTTAGCTAACAAACAAACAAACAAACAAACAAACAAACAAAACTTCACACGGAGAGGTTTGAACCAAAAGTGAGAAAAGCGTGCAAGAAAGAAAAACTTCAGACGATGCCCTAAATTAAAATTTTTTAGGAGTTTACCATTTTGATTTAGATTTATTATATAGTAATATCTATTAACGTTTATTAAAACAGACTTGGATCAACTTACCAGCTGTCTTTCCATGGACCTGAGCACAGCTTCCACATCTAAAACCCAGCTCTGTGTGGAGCAGGAGGTGGGTGCGGGTTGTCAAAGGGGACACAGGGAAAGCAACAAAATGAAGTATTTCATCATTTAAAGAAAGATGTTGCAAACGTAATTGGCTCATGCGCCTTTTGATCACAGCAGACACAGATCTGAGCATACAGAGAGCTTTCACATTTTGGTTGATAAAATATTAAAGAGGCTCCGGGAGGCAGCAACCTTACTGCACCTCTAATGCACACAGGTGGTCTGCTTCAGTTTAGATGGAAAGGGCAGCCTTCAGTGTAACCAATTTAAACAACATACCTCACTTTACAGGACACGTTTTCTGTTTGAAGATGCTCTACATTTGTCTCAAGGTCATGTTAAGTGTGTAAGGAGGTCCAGCATAAGCACAGTTTTTCAGCAATTCCAAATGTTTTCTGGTTTTTGTCTCTTGTCTCATTGATTTGGAGTAAACCTTTACAACAAGGGACACAAAGTTACTCATTAATTTGTTTTTTTTAAGTAATTGTTGTTTTAGTTGGTCATCAGGAAGAAAGTGATTTATGCATCATTACTATTCTTTTATACAGTATATATAACACCAGACTGGACCCCGTATTGTTTCCTTCAGAGGGGTGTTAATTCTTTGTAACTCAGACTCAACAAGATGCTGGAAATATTCAGAGTTTTTGGTCCATGTTGACGTGACAACATCACACAATCATTGCAGATTTGTTGGCTGCACATCCATGATGTGAAACTCCTGTTTCACCACATCCCAAAGGTGCTGTGCTGAACTCAGATCTGGTGGCTGTGGAGGCCATTTGAGTGCAGTAAGCTCATTGCGATGTTCAAGAAACCAGTTTGAGAGAATTTGAGCTTCGTGATTTGATATGTTGTCCTGCTGGAAGCAGCCATGAGTCAACTGTTGTCATAAAGTGATGGACCTGGTCATCAACAACACTCAGATAGGCATAACTTATGTCCAGTTGGTGCAAAGAGGCCCAAAGTGTGCCACAAAACATTACACCACCAGGCTAACCTTTTGACACAGGGCAGGATGGATCCCTGCTTTCATGTTGTTGAAGGCAAATTCCGACCCTACGATTTGAGTGTCGCAGCAGAAATTGAGTCTCATTAGACCAGCCAACATTTTAACAGTGTTCCAGTTTTAGTGAGGCTGTGCAAGTTCAGAGATGCTCTTCTGCAAACTGTGATTCTAATGAGTTACTGTTGTCTTTAGCTTGAAGTAGTCTGGTTACTCCTTTGACTTCTTGCATCAAAGCATTCTCACCCTGAGAACTGAAAAGTTTCTAATTTCAGATCATTCTCTGCAAACCCCAGACAAGGATATGTGCAAAAAAACCCAGCAGAAATACTCAGACCGGCCATGACCAGTGACTTTTATAAATAAAAAGGATAAATTAGAGTCTGTAATACCAATGTGTCAGCACTGCAGCTGTACTCAATTCGTTGAAGCAGAATCTTTGTCATCGGTAGTAGTTTAGTGAATGAGTCGCCCATGGCAACTTGGGAAAAATGGTGCTTTTATAATTGACACAGCCTCCCGGGTGGAAGGGGTTAAGGTATTTAATTTCCACTTAAATTAAAAGTTCACACACAGCTGGAGACAGATCTGTGCCGATGGGCTGATTCGTCCTCGTCTCTCTTAATATTTGCTGTGAGCACAGCATGGTGCAGTTCTGCTTCATGGTCACTGTGAGGTAATTTACTTGTGTTCACAGCTTCATTAACCAAACCAATTAATACTTTAATTGGTACATTTTTTAATATCAGCTCAGTCAAAAAACACAAAAAATGTAGGTGGGCTTTAAGAACTTGCCCGATTGTAAGGCAGCGTTTTATCCTGTATTGGTAAACATATATATATAAGCATGTATAGACAAGACATCATTTAAAGGATGATCTCGAGCACTTGACTCCTGCTGTCAGGTGATTTGCTGGACATGTTTTGTGTCCATTTTATGCTTTTGGAGGAAAGGGTCCATGAAAAACAGTACACAATTATTCTGAGTGTTCACCTATGGTGAAACATTTTTATCCTATTTGAAGTGATGTCTTTAAATCTAACAATGCCAAAAGGGCACATGGGCCAACTGAACGAATAGATGAGTATGAAAAAGATGAGAATTATATGCTATGGCCTTAAATGTCACCAGTTAAACACCTATGGCAGATTTGTACTGATATAATTGACACCATTCTTCATCACCAAGTGAACGAATGTGTGTTGAAAGACTCTTTTCTCCCACATTTTTACTGGTTCTGTAGAAAACAAACATTTCTGGAGTCTGGCTTTTACCCAATGTACACGAAGGGAAGGCTTTAAAATTTTTTTATAGCAAGTAGGTTGGCCTGTGTAATGCCTTACTCATCAAGGACAGTAACAAGTTACCAAAAAGTCACAAGCTTTGCAGATTTTAAGGAATATAAATGATGGAAACTACCAGGATGAAAATGAGAGAGTCGTTTATTCTGAGAAACAGTTTTTGTTACGAGTTATTTTTCAGATATGGCATAACAGTTTGCTAATCTATGGATACATCCAAACTATCCTGCTCTCCTTCACTGGTTCAGGTGGGTTTGCTATCCACAGAACTACAATATTTTGATTTGGAGCATTCAGCCATTTTCTCGTCCGTCAAGCACTCAAACCGAATGTCTGAACCTGCAGTTCCTGTTGTAACTAACCAGAATTACTACTGCAACAAGGCCTCATCAGTAAGATCAAATTCTCCTCAATTTTATTCATAAAGTGCTAATTCACAACATCAGTTGACTCAAAGTGCTTTATATTGCAAGATAAAGACCCTTCAATATTAAAAATAAAATGCAACAATCAAACACCCTCCTATGAGCAAGCACTAGCCAACAGTAGGAAGAAAAAACTAACATGGAAGAAACCTTCTGCAGGCTTTAATGAAGTAGAATAGTAAGGTATTATAAGATCTTTAAGTTATGACAGAGCCAGATTTAACAGGTAATAAATGAAGAGAACCCTCTATGGAAGAAATATGCTCTCTTTCCAGTCCTTGTCAGTACTCTTGTGGAGGCATTTTGGATCTGCTGAAAGCTTTTTAAGGAACTTTTAGAACAACATGACAAAAATTAATTACAATAATCCGGGAAGTAATAAATGCATGAACTAGCTTTTTAGCTTTAGTCTGAGACGGGATGTTTCCCATTTTAACAGTACAGAGCAGATGAATGAAGGCAGTTCTCCGTGTTTGTTTAATGTGCACATTGAGGGACATATCCTGATCACAAATGACTACGAGATTCCTCACCGGTGGCCATGGTAACGTCATATAACAAAAGCATCTGGTTATACACCAGTTTCTACAAACTGCGTACCTAAATTTTAACTATATTTAGAAATTAGAAGTCATCCAGGCCTTTATTTCTTTAAGACATTCCTCTAGGTTAACTAGTTGATTTTTGTCATTGGGCTTAATAGATAGATAACGCTGGGTAAAATCTGCATAGCAATAAAAATGTATACACAGTGTTTTCTAATAATATTGCCTAAGGGAAGCATGTATAATGTAAAAAATATTAGTAAAACTAACCTGTCTCATGATGGTTTTTAATGGTTAGCTTAGTCAGTTCAATCTGACAAACACTAACAAGCTCAATGCATTAGTACTTGTGATGATGAGCCTTAAATTCATTAACTGCTGTATCCTTGAAAGAAGCAGCACGAGAAAAGTCATATGCAAATTATTCATATAATTTGCAGACATAATAAAGGCGCAGTGACACTGACTGATCTTCTGATCGATAATCAGTGTGTTATTGAATTGACCAAAATAGAGAGCATGCCATCTAAATTACTGAGTATTGACTGTGCTGGCAGTAGTCAGCAATGTGCAGATGCTCTCAGTTTGTTCTGTACCTAGAAAACAAGACTAGAAAATGCTCAGGACAGCTTGTGGAAAAACAGTCTTACTCTGTGGCTTTGTCTCTTCTCTATGCTCCACTCGCTCAGATCCCTCCAGTGCCCTGGCAATAATGCATCGGCTGCCCTGCTGTCTCCTCTCTTAGCCATGATGTCGCCTCCACGCAGTGTGCTGGGTCACAGCACTGACCACAACCAGCTCCTCAAAGGGCCAACACAGTTTTCACAAAGTGTAACACGAGTCTGGAAACTGATCTCTGTTAACACAGAGCCAAACTGTCGGTGGTAGTCATTGTTTTCGGACGTTATAAGGTAGCAGTATAGACAGTGCTGCCTTGTTACGGTCCCATTATCAGTCCAACAAAAGCTGAGAGAATGCACATCTTTTAATGATAGATTGCCTTTCAGTGCAGCGTTTCTAAATAATGGAAGATGCTTCAGCTGGCTTTGGGCTGTGATCATTAGAGGAGGCTGGGATGCGGTATGAGGGTTTTGCAGAATAATGCAGGTCTCACCTTTCCAGCATGTTCCTATTGAGTCTGAACATTCAAACTATTCATACTGGAAGCTATGGACAAATAAAACACATTTAAACAAACAGGGCACTGAATATAGGAGCTGGATGTTCCTCAAAATATTTTTGACGGGAATATGAATTGGTGGCTGAAATAAAGACTTAAAATTTTTAAACCAGGTTGAGAGGCTAACACAGAGGGAAAGGCAACCATTCTCAAATTAACCAATTTAGAATCACCATTCAAGCCTTAACTCACTAATTAGATGTCTGCCCAGGAACAATATCAAAAGTAGTAAAAACTATATGAGCAAACTAAGACTACTGGTGCAGGTGAATCAGAGAGAAAAACAAAACAAAACAGGAAAACAGCACAGCCAGTTGTGCTTCTTACATCAAAAAGTTGTTTTACAAAAGGGTTCACCGATAAATGCCACAACAGAAGCTTTTATCTGTGATTATTTAATGGAAATGATCTGTGGCACCAAAATCCATTAATGCTTACCTGAGTTGGATGTCCATTAAGTGAGTGTCACTTGTCAGTGTCTTTGCTCTCCACCGATGGTGACTCCTTCTCCCGCGAGCCTTTTGGAAAGCTGTGAAGGAAGAGGGAGTGGGGGAGTGGTAGAGTGGGGGACAGGGGGGGGGGGGTCAGAGCGAGTACTTGTGAAGGTGATAAGTGATGAGATAATGGAGGTATAAGATCAGCATTCTGGGAAGAAGAAAAAAAAAAGTTCTGTTTTGCTGGTCAGCTTGCACTTGTTTGTTTTCTTATAATGAGAAGGATCTTTTATGATGCGAACCTAAATGGGAAGTGAAATGTTCCCGCTTTGATGTAATTTTCTCTGCACAATAAGTTTCTGGAACAACAACCATGGTTTTGCTGCAGTTTTTAAAGACGCGTTGTTAACTGAAGGAATTGCTCAGAGACCACGCAGAAAACACGCTCAACACCCTAATGATGACTGTTCAATCCCTTCGAGGACAAAATCAGTGCATTACACTTGGAAAACAGCTATTAGGGTCTTCATAGGAAATTTTCACAACTAACTTTGGATTGTTTTAGAAAACATAGGGAAAAAAAGTCAGATCTTTCTCCCACAGCAGGAAACAGGCTGCTTCAGATGTGCTCGCACCACCAAACATTGTATATGTTTTGGGTGATGATGCTGTTGGATCGAGCGGATAAGGAGCACAGAGAATATATTATGCTGATATAACATAACCCATCATAATATGGCTTATATGCCATACAAAGGATGTTTTACAGGCTAACCAGTATCAAATTCTCACATATCAGGTCTACGGTGCCAAAACCCCCAACCCCGGATGAAAATGGTCCCCAAAAAGCCTAAAATGGTTAAATACAACAATGAATTATACTGCAAAACTATAATTCTTAGGGTTAGGGTAAGATGGCTTTACACTTTGGGCTCATTGTCTTCATTTTCCCTAAGCAGACCTCAAATTCCAACATGAACTTCTATGAGAAACAATCTTAGGCTGAGGCTCACAACCCTTTGATTCAATCTTCTTCGCAGATCATTGGGTAGAAACAAGTGAACATATTATGCTTTTGTTTATTTTCTGTGACATAATAGTAACTATGGTGGATGGAAGTACAAATATTCTCTATGAGCTAAAAGCTCTGGCTTCAGATTGCTCTAAATAAAATGTTGTTGACCAACTGAGTATCACAGTAAATGTGTATTAGACATGGCGGTCCACTGTTTCTGTCAGGGCTCGGTGTGCGGGCAGGCGGAGACAAGGATCCAAACGCAGGACTCGGAGACTGAATTGCAACTGAAAAACGTCAGCTTTATTGCTAGCGATGAACAAAACATGAACTGAACAATGACACTGAGCACAGAAACACACAGGCAACTCTGAAGGTACGACGCGACACTGACACAAAGAAACACGGGGCTTAAATACACTGAGGAAGTCATCAAGGATGGGAAAAAGGAGGGAGACACAGCTGGGAGAGATTAGGGCTAACGAGACAGGGGGAGCAAAGCTAGACACGCTGACATGAGACAAACCGTCACAATAAAACAGGAAACAAGAAACAGAGACGCAGACTTGACACTGAACTAAACCTATACTAAGCACGAGACAACCTAAGCACTAATACCTCACCATGAATAACTGAAACATAGATTTATAATAATAATAATAATAATAATCAACAAAGCATCAGAGAACCAGAAAATAATCCATAAGGCTCTATCACCTGCTGTTAAAACCTTCTGTTTGCATGGTGCAGCCAATCAGAAGAAAGTTGGCTTATGATAAGAGAGCAGGGGGATAACAGCCTGTTTAAGACTAAGGAAAAGTGTACCACCTTGAAACAAGATATAGATAATTTTGAACTGCAACTATTGCAAATGTTTTCTAGTAGAGTGCAAGAACAAAAAATATTCTTTTGTAAATTAGCATAATGGGTTCAATTAAAAGTGTGTGAAAATGTATAAATCAAACAGACTCTACAAAAGGGAGTTTGGTTTGGTACTGGCATGATGTGAAATGTGCATAAACTCTGGATATAGGTATGTTTGTGTGAAAATGGATCGATACACGTCTCAGTGGCAGTATGTTTAATATTGTGTCATAGGAATTTTTTAGCTTGTGTGAATTTGTTTCATATAATTACCAATTCATTTAAAAATCAGCTCTCAAAACTTAGAAAACCTTTTCCATTAACCCACATTCAATTTAACCTCACAGGAAATAGAGTACGGTGTAATTGGGGTGTTTGTTCTGTATTTATTTAACGCCAGAACAAAAGGATGCGTATTATTGGATGTGCCGGCATTACTGAGAAAACTGACAGTTTAAATCCAAGGCAATTACTGAGCAAAATAGTGCTCCTCAGAAAAAGGCCTAAATCCATCACAGGATATATTAACAGGCTCATATTAAACTCCTATTCAGATATCATACTTGAGATAATATCTGCGTTATTATGAGACTGTATTTAGAACTCTGACTGGTGTTAATAGTCAGGAGGCCACATTTCAGATCAGTTTTAATATGTAGCACCAGTCCTCAACAAAAGGGAGCTCAAGGTACTTTTAAAAAATATATGTCTTACAGAGAGCTACCCAGCAACCCCATATGAGCAAGCACATGACAGCAGTGGGGAGGAAAAACTCATTTCTAACAGGGAGAGATCTTAAGCAGAACCAGGCTCGGGAAGTGCAAAGCAATCTGACGTGACTGAGGGTGATGGGAAGCACAGCAGTAACCCTCTTAAACTAGAACACAGTGATTAAAGCGTGCCTGAACAACCCCAAATGACATTCAGGTACTTCCAGTTAACAGAACTTGAATCTGATTGGCAGGTCAATGCCTGGTAATGTTAAATGAGGTGATTTTTCATGTGCAGCCTGGCATTGATTGTAGTGGTGACATGGAGATGCCGTCTCAAGAGAATAATGACATCCCACAGCTTAAAGTCTCAACACGTCCTTCTTCCTTCCTATTACTGTGATGTGTTCATGGTGCAAATGTCAATAAAGTTGTGGTTGGAGCTAGCTAGCTCCATGACAGCGGAGTTAGCAGAAACAGATTTTTATTTATTTTCCAATTTTCATTGGCAGTCATTTCAAATGCTTGAACCAACATCTCCAAACACGCAAATTCTGCTCAGTAAAATTAGATAAACCCGAAAGTCTAGATAAATATAGATACAGACAAATAAATATATGGATCTAGATACATTAATATAGAGTTAAAAAAGTTTAAAAAAAACAACTATCATGTATAGATCCTGAATCTATACATAATGTGTTACTGAATTATGGATGAGATTATCTTTGCAATTGTAGTCTTTTGGTGCAAAAGCAGCTCTCACCATAATTTTGGTATTTCCAGTCAGCTTTTACTTCTTTCTAGCTAAAAATAGCATCCAGTTCTCAGAAATTCCCTTCAGTGAAAGAAACCACTATGAAGCTGACTAATGGTGAAAGTCAACAACATTTCACAGTAATCATTGCTTGTTTTCCAGCACACAGTCACCTCTGAACAAGTCCTAAACTGAACTGTTGTTCACACTAAATAATTGCTATGTTCATCTGTAAGTGATGAACATCATTATGAGGTAAAGATCCAGAGACAGACCAAGCCCAGGGACTGCACATTTGAAGGCAAGAAGAACTCACGTTGCTGTCCGTGCTTTCTCATACTCTGGCAGTAGGCATAAATCTTCAACCGAGGTGCCGCACCACATTATACATAACCGTGTGGACAAATCAGTATGTGCCAACCTGAGAATGAGCACATCTGAAGCAATGAATCCTAAAAAAAGACCCCTTCTCATCGAGGGCAGGTGATGAAAGCAAAATATATTCCATTGCTTTTTAAAAAGTTACCTGATTCTCAAAGATTCTGAGACATGGGATCACATAGAAGTCGCATGATGCTTATGATTGTATTGTTGAGCAAGGTCAGAGAGTAAAGACATTTTGTGCTTTTTTTTTCCCCATTAGATCACTACTTAGAAGGGATGGTTTCCTAGAGACTGCTGAAAATAAACCAGAAGTCAGGATTTAAACCAAGAAGCATGTTAGTGACAGCAAATGCGCACTTACAGTCATTAAAACTGCATCACAAATATGTGTGTGTATGCCTTTGTCTCTGTGAGAGGGCAACAAAAAATTGGTGTAAATACCACTAACGACTACAATGAATACATGAACAAAATCTTATATTCTACATTTGCATAAACGATTAAACATTATTTTCTGGAGCATTTCAGAATGAATTTGACTGTTAATAAGCATCACTTTAAAGGCAGTATATAAAGCTGTCGCTCAGCTTTGTGTTTATATTCTTCCATTCTATAAACTGCTAAACCTTGGTGAGCCTCTTCAGTTCATTCTCCATTTGCTGCTGCTGTGTTAGCTCGTCCCCCCCAAAGGCAACTTACTGATGATTGGCTTCCCCTTGTAAAAAGGTGTGAAGAGCAGGTGGGCAGAGCTGTTGTGTTCGCAGATAAAGCCATGTGCTTGAGAT
>NW_005187469.1:1352778-1356954 GCF_000239375.1 Pundamilia nyererei | reverse complement strand
TTACTTTGACCATGATGAGCATATAATATTATAACACTGCAGATTACAGCAGTGGTATAAACAGGTCCACTTAAATGATATTAAGTGATATTAAGCTCCACAAGTAGAAAAAAAAACATTGTTAAATTGAAAAAAATTTAATTAAATGAATCCTAAAATACAGAGTTTGATTGCCAAAATACTTCTTCAGTCACCTGCTGCACCTTCAAGAATTAATTTTTTTCAGTCGTGTTTTCAGTAGTCAAACCAAAGTCAAATCTCCAGTGCAGGTAAACATGAGTTTAAGATGTAGCAGATTTATTATACCAAAATGAAAGTACTTGTACTGCATGACTGCTGCTCCAAACAAAGACAAAAACCATCAACTCAGATGAACAAAAAATTTACTTACGTCTTACTTCGGCTGAAGAAATGCTGGCGCAGTACAAAAGCCAGAGTAGAGAGAAACATGATGGTGGTGCACATGGTCCCAAGAGTCCACCACCACCACCCTGCATTCACAGAGAAAGCAGCCTCAAAATATTCCACCCATTCTGTAAACCTCAAGCACAGCTGAGAAAACCATTTCCCAGTTACCAGGTGTTTGTCTCTCCCCTTGCCTGGATCAGGAACACAGGAGGATTAGTCAATCCCAGATTAGAAAGGATGATATGCTGCAGAATTGAAGAACAGCCCTGCACTGCACATATAAGCTACAGTGTGTGTGCGCACTTGTTGTGCATGATTCATGTTTCTGCACTGCTTGATTTTCCATGAAATGCAACTGGATTTTTTTTCAGTTATTCTCCAACTTTTTCTGCAGCATATAATATCAGCTGCTGTAACATCTATTATCCAACAACCCGCCCTGTCCGGCCGGCCTGCCTAAGTTTTCCCCAGTCACCTCATCATCAGTTGCTGCACACCTGCCCCTCATTTCCCCAATTATCTCCTGGTTCATCTTCAGGACCGACTATGCACTTCAGCTTCGTTTGTTATCATTAAAGCCACTTTCAGTTTCTCTGTCTGGATTTCTTCATCCAAACTGTGCAATTAAACCAAGTGGAAACTTCCAGGGCTGAAAGAAATTAAACCAGCAAAGAAGGGCCAAACTGAAGTTCCTTAAATGGCCACTTGAGGCTGACTGAAAACATGAGTCAATCTCCATAAACTCCTGTTTTAACCCTTTCACGCATAGCGGTCACTACAGTGGACAGCTATTTAAAAGGCTGTTTTCTTGTATTTGTGTCAGTGTTGATGGTATACCTGCATATAAACCACTATATTGGACACTGATTCGTCACTCCATACATAGCAGTTGTCCATCTAAGTGGATATGTAAAAAAAAAACCTCTTTGAAAAGTACATGTTTAAAAAGTTCAAAAATATTTTTTCATGCCTAAAGATGAATAAAAAAAACAAAAAACAATTGGTACAAAAAAATAATTTTGATCTATAAAGCCTAATTCCCTTCTCTGAACTTTAACGCATTACTTATTTATCAGGTATTTGGGCATTAATCATCTCTCATTAAATGAGAGATGATTAATGATGATCTCTCATTAATAAGATCATTTGGAAGAAGTGAATGTGATTTATAGAGACAGAGAAATTTTGATATACTTGGATTTTAGACTCCAATAAACCATGGAGGCACAGAATCCCAGCGGTGATCAGATTTAGGACAGAACCCCTGGAGTCTAGACGCTGGTGATGATGAAGAGCAAGACTTGGGTAAAGCTCAGACTTGGGTGAGGGGGAGATGGGGAGGAAATGGGTTGCATGAAGGAGAAAGAGAGAATGACAGAGAGCACGGATTTAAACCACAGAGTGAAGGCTGATTGGCTCAAAGATGACTGAGAGAGAAGATGACTGGACAAGATTGGAGTAATGACATTGTTGAAATTGACCAACGTTTTTCCTGCCTGCTTGATCCTCTCTTTTTTTCTTCATATAACTGTAATGATAATAACCATCCGAACATGGTATTACCAAATTTCTATGGACAATTTCTCACTTCACAGAGAGAGCAAGCTAGATGGTGAGCAAGAGATGGGTTTAACATGCACACAGCGTCAGCACCTTTACAGAAATCGCTTTGTGCATTTATTTTAGTCAATATTTGACTTATTTACTGACAAAATGGAGGCTTCTTAAGTTTTCCAGCTTGGTCTTTTTTCCTTACATCAGTTATAACAAACTGATGGTAACAAAACTGGAGGCATCGTATTCGATTTGGTTTCATTCCATCCTGTACAATAGTATAACATCTTCAACAGAGGCCTGTGTGTTTTATATGACAATGATCTGCAGTTCTGAACATCAGTAAATTTAATCCACTTTACAATTTGTATCCCATTCAGGTTATATAATGACTGTTGTCAGGTGGAACAAAATAACCTGGCAACATAAGTCAAGAATGGTCAAAGACAAGACAGTTTGAAACATCTTAAAGGTCTCAGCTGTCTGTGTCACTAGACTGCAGTTATATTTCTCCCAGACAGCAGGACAGGGATATTCTTAACCACTGATGACATTCCTCACCACCTGAATCTGTGACTCTGCTGTCGTGAAACTTCTGGTGCATGGATGCCAGACTGATGGAAGTTCACACAAGTGGCTGTGAGGAATGTCAAGTTACAGCGATGTGGCTGTGCATCTCATCTCCAGCTCTGAGACATGCTCGTGCCTCCTAATTGGAAAATTCTTCAGGGGTCCTCTTGTGCTTTATGTCGATGGAGAGCTGCACAGACTCACCAGTGCCTCAAAATCAGAGGATTTAAGTGTCACAGAGCTGTAATTTGTGTTGACCTGTATATGCTTGGCCTGCCTTTTTTGAGTGTTACATTTTTGTTGGGGCAAAGTTAAGAGGATTTTATGCATTTAGGACCAATGTCTAAATTACAGGAGGTGCATGAAGGAAAAAAGAAGGGCTCTTTAAATTTAAAAGTGATTGTCATCTGGATAAAGCAAGAACAGTGACAGGAAGCAAAGGTGTACCAGGCCCGCTGCTGAAATGCAGGGGAAAAGCATTTCTGTTTTTGTGCACCAACCAACAGAATATTTTACCCTGTAATGAGAGAGATGAGTTTACCTTTTGGGCTCTGTGCTTAAAATAGCTTTCTATTCTTTTACAAAAGGAAGCTGTTTTGAGTTGTAATTTGCTTGTGTTTGTGTATTGTGAAGGAAATACCCAAATACAGGACAAAAAAAGAAAAACTTCCAATGCACAGTCCCAAAAGGGCCTAAACAGGAAGCCAAGCCTTTAGGGAGATGTGCACACAGACACCACAACAAAGAGCAAAGGTGAAGGACTGGACTATTTATCCATATGGGCTAATCAGGGAAGTGGAAACAGCTGGAGGAATGAGACACAGGTGTGGATAATCAAGACAATTACAAAGGAACGCAAAATTCAAAGCTAGGCACAAAAGAGATCTACCAAAGTAAAACAGGAAACAACCCAAAAGATGACAACTAAGTGTACAAGACAAATGAACAAAATGATACTGAACTGTATATGACGGGAAACAATGAGAAAGTTGAAACACAGGCACCAAACTCCATAGATATAGCAAAACTACAATAAAACCAAACAGAAATACATAAGGCTAATTCAACACTACCAAGAACTGAATGTCAGATCAGGACAGTAAAGCAACAAAACTACTTAATAAGATTTACTACTTTGAATTTTCTAAAATGTTAACCCCGCCTTAGCCATCAGCAGAATGGTACAGATGTTAGCTATCAAGACAACACAGCTCTGTCATGTTTTAAGTTTTGGACTCCAGCAGTAGGAATAAAATCCCTGATATATTTGTTTTAGGGGCCTGTATACCATACTATAGTTGATCAAACATCTGATCAGTTTGAATACAGGTGAACTCACAGAATATGCATTATCCTGACATTACAAGCAGTCTCCAAACACCAGACATAACAATGGACACAACACTTATGTGAAATTTAGTGGGTGAATACTTATTACTATGTAAACACTAGGGGTGCAACAATACTCGTATCGATATTGAACCGTTCGATACAGTGCTTTCGGTTCGGTACGCATATGTATCGAACAATACAAAATTTTTATTTATTTTATCAACTTTTCTTCTGACGATGCTGTCTGTGTTGAGAGCTCAGTGGATCTGCGTTCGACTACTCCGCCTATAGGCTGCACTGACGAGTGCAGAT
>NW_005187469.1:1350106-1351994 GCF_000239375.1 Pundamilia nyererei | reverse complement strand
CGTGAATTTTGTGTATCGTTGCACCCCTAGTAAATCTGGGACTCTCCACCATTTGACCTTAGAACTGAAGAAGCTTCTCGGATGAGAGGTGAAACGTCTTCAAGTAACTTAAAGAAGTCCAGACGCTTTTCTTTGCAAGCTCCTTTGACTACGATGACCTGGATGACTGAGAACCTTCACAGACACACCCCTAGTAAACACTTTTCCAGATTATCCCAGAAAGTTAATTCAGTCTTTTATGTTTTTTGCCCCGATCTCATCAGAATATCCTCAGAAAGCCTGGGATCCCCTTTTCCAGTTAGTAATACCAAGATCACCTCACCCAGGAAGCATCTTTGACAGATGAATTAATGAATCACCACATTTGGCTCATTTTTATGCATAGGAACAGCAGCTTTGCTCTGACCATAGCACGCTAATCATATCAGAATAAATTGTTTCTGGTCACATAATGAATCTATGTCCGCTGCTTTCTCTCCTTTAAGTTCTTGCTTTCCACCACTTCCAAAAACCTGGAGGTTGTCTGGCTCTTAAGCTGTCGAATACTGCTCTTTGTTCACTAATCACTAGCTTTGTAATTCTGTGCCGAACAGCTGTGGGTTTATCAGAGCCTGTTCAGCTGTTGAAGATGCTGATAAGGACAACAACAGTGAAGCTGCTCCAAAAAAAGACATTATTAACAGAAACCATTAACACTGAGGGGCAAATGTAGAATCAGATAAAAGTTCTCTTTGGTTTTCATTAAAATAAGGTTACAACACATAAATATCAATTGGTGCCCTAAAAAATAACAAAAGGCAAAAAGATGAAACTCACTAATCAGCTTCATTACAGCTGAACTGCATGCAGCGAGCCTAAGCAGAGCGCATACTGGTGCAACCTTCCTCACCGATAAAGCAGCTTGAGATACACAGAGGGGATTTCTTAACGAGCTCCACTCATTTGTGTCAGTTTGTGTTCTGAACACCTGATGAATCCCAATAAGTCAACGCCTGCTGACAGAGACGGATGAGCACGAGCGTATCGGTGTGAAATCCTGATTTAATCATGGAACAGAAGAAGGAGCTGAGATCAGGGTATCAGCCGAGATATAAATCCCTGGCATTATATTTTTGGCTTTTGTGTGTTTTCCGTGTGGTGTCAAAGTGGAGTTTGTCCAGGTGTGTTTGCCCCCGGGATGTGATAAGCCCACATTACTGGCGCTCTCTGAAAATGACAATATGTGGCAGTGAAAAAAAATGTGTAGCCATGGTGACAAGTCAGTGTCCTGTCGACCATGGTTGAGCGCAACGGATGCACTCGTGGGAGACTGACTATTTTCTGATTCTCATGATTTTGTTTACCTGTTTCACCTGTTCCTATTACACTCAAGCCAGGCAGCAAGAGAGTAACGTTGATTTTTCTGAATATTACATCTATTCCTATGAGGCTGCAAGCACATTTTCAGTTCAAACACTGTACAGAAACCTAGAAGTATAACCTGAGCAGATCCTTTTATAAAACTCATTTTCTCTGTATTTAAAGAGCAACTATAAGAAGTCTTTGTCAACACTTTATAATCAAATGTATGGCTTGAATAAATTATCTATGGATTGGAAAAATGAAAATCTTCCTCCCTGCATGAACCTCCCATTGGAGCCTTATGGAGTCGGGAGAGCCACGCCTGAGGCGTCAAGCAGGGAGCAGGCAACCATTAATCATTGATTAGGAACATTTACATCTAATTCCATTTAATCATCTCTGGTTCACTAAACAGTGAGACTGCCAAGCAGAGTCTCTATGCCAACTTGCAGACAGAATATTTAGAAGATTTTAGGAAGTTTCTGAAACACTGATAGCTAGATTTAACAGCTTTTATCTTTAATCTTAGAGTGATCATGCAGTTATC
>NW_005187469.1:1326566-1349535 GCF_000239375.1 Pundamilia nyererei | reverse complement strand
AGGCCTCCATGCATTGGGTGAAAGTCAGACTTTCATAATCACAGTGCGGGACATTGTCTCAATGTGCGGGACATTGTCTCAATGTGCGGGAAGAAGGGAGAGAGGAATTAAAATGGTCCCACATAAAGAGGGACATCTGGACAAGCTGCGTGTGGTGGAGGGAAACACCTTTGGTTCATCTGACTTTGCTGTTTCATTAAAACCATTTTTAATTTAAAAACGCTCGCTAATGTGTACTCATGCACTATATACACAAAACAAAAGGTCATAAAGTAATCCACTTAAACCATGTCACAGTTACAACCATATAAATGTGCAGGAACGTTTATGAGACCTAAAATCTTTTTTCACTCTGAAAGTTGAACTTCGATCATCATCTTTGTTGTTGTTTAATAGTTTAAGACTCTTCAAGTGCCAGGTCTCTTTCTTCTAATGTCTCTTCCATAAATCAAATTTCCCACTACAACGTTTTAGAGACGTGGCTGCATTCATCACTCACAACGAAACAGCCTGGAGATGAATGCTAGCCGGATGTAATTAATCACTACAGTCATGGTGGTCCTCAAACAGTGGAAACTATTTCACACATTCACATATATCAAAATCTAAAATAACCACCACAACAACAGTAAGAACAACAGACCTAAAGCCACAATAATGAACCACTGCACTAATGCAAGACCTCATTTTGCTGCTACTAAGCAACTAGAAATATCTGACTGTATCATTTGTATTACACATACATGTTCTTTCTGCATATTTGGTTGATGTTCTGTTAAAATGAAACTACTTCAAACATTAGAGACTGTTCATTTCTTTGAAAGTGCTTTTCAAAGCAAAAAAAAATAAAAACACCCAGTCCTGTGCCTCCCCACTGACGAGATATTTTGCCTGTAAATGATTCATCTTAAACCATAAAAGGTATAATACTGGGCCAAATTCTGTACAGCAGTACATCAGTGTAAGTGTATGTGCTGCACTATGTTATCTGGATCACGTTCAACCTTTGGCTGAGGAAAAAAAACCAACTTAATAACATCTATGCTGCCGGGTTTCTGCTGCTGTACTCGTCTCATAATGAAGTGGAACACGTCGCACCAGCTCACCGATCTGCGCTCCACGTGTGGCCGAGAATTGATTTCAAAACGCGTTTCATTCATAGATCACCGAACGGGCTCGGCACAGAATTACATTTTTGATCTGCTGATATGTTATGAACCAGCCAAACCTCCCACTGAGAAGCAGCATTCGTCCTGTGAGCTCCACATTTATGGAACTCTAACACATTTCAGTCGGGGCTTGAAATTTTTGCTCTCTTTAGTTCTATATTTATTTAAATCTCTGCCTTTCCTTTAATGTCTTACTGAGCTGTTTTACATTTAGTTTTTTCTTCTTCTCCTTAAGAACTTCCAGTCATATCCTAACAAGACTTTTGTTGGAGGATGCTCAAATCATGAAGTTAGAGCCCCAGACCCCCACATGTGTGGGCTCCCTCCACAGCTTGTTTTTATGATATGGTTCCAGTGAATGATTTAAAGTAGGGGTGTCAAACATAATGCCCGGGGGCCACAAAGACACAGTGCAACTCCTGGCCTCCTCTACACTTCTCCAGTCACTCTCTCAAATAAAGAGGATCTATTAAAACTAAACAGGAGCTTGGATCTTAGGAGGTGACCAGTTTTTCAAAACAAGCTTTTTGTGATTACTTCACACTTAGTTAAAGAGAATGATCCAGATGCTGGTAAAACACAGAACTGTGTTTAAAAATCCACGTTTGACTCAAGCAGTGAGTCAAACGCTCAAACCGTCTCATTACCGTCAGATGATCTTCACTTCTGCTGGAAGTTTGTTGGGACTTCCAGCGGCCAGAATGAAGACAAGGAAAATTTTCTCTTTCAGACAGGAAAAAAAACTTTAACGTATATTAACAGTGTTGGGGAGTAACGGAATACATGTACCGCCGTTACGTATTTAAAATACAAAATATGAGTATCTGTATTCTGTTACAGTTACCGTTTAAAAAGGTGGTGTTTAGAATACAGTTACATTGTTGAAATAAATGGATTACACAGCGGTATTTTCCTGTTTCATATTGTCACGGGTCAGGATTGTTTGGGTTTTGTTTGATAGCTATGTTCTGTTGTTCCAGGCGGCAGCGTTACGGTTGCCATGGTTACAGGGTGACGAGCTCTCTCTGCGACTGTGTGTTTCCTGGGTGACAGAGGCCTTTTTGTTGTTGTTGTGCTAAGTTAGGCTGTATCCCAATTCAGGGTCTGCAGCCTTAAAGTACGCATTTCAAGGCCGATTACGTCACAGCGGCGCGCCGAAGGCTGTCCCAATTCAAAAGGCTGCTCGAAATGCGGCCCTGAAATGCGTCCTTCATTTCCCTTAATTTTAAGGGTGTGGCAGTGTAGACTTCGTGGCCCAACATATCCCAGAATGCATAGCGCGGGGGTGGGTGTGGATAATTTTGCCGAAAAAAACGGCGGATGAGGGGCGGCCGAAGAGTAAACTTTAAGTACTGAATATTATGTCACTTAGTTGGCCACATGTCGGCAAAGTTATGTGACATTAGTAACGTTTGTACTAACTTGGTTTTAAAGCCTTTACTTTAAAATATACTCCGTTCAATAGCTGAACTTAATCTTACAGAGAATGATCAAAGCTCATGTAGAAACAAACAAACAAATGAACAAAAGATTTTCTCCTTCTGTCAAACAAAGCTGTATGACACGTTTCCAGTTGTTAGTATCATGGTTGCTAGGCAACCTGGGCAGCGCAACGGAGGCTAGGCCGTCCCATTTCACAAGCCTCGCACTTCCGGCCTTAGCGGTCTTTGAGTACGCGGCCCTTGAGGATCGTTGAGGCTGCGTACTTTAAGGCTGCAGACCCTGAATTGGGATACAGCCTTAGTAGGCAGAATGCTACAGGCATTGCCCTAAAGAATGTAGCCTCATGGGCAGTGTAGTCCGTGCTGCTGGGAGAATGGACTGCCATACACGTTATGTGTCTGTGAGCGCGAGGAGGGAGAAAAAAGAGAGTGGAAAACTACCAGCTGTCATCGAGCAGAAACGGGAGCTGGAAGCATGTAAATATAATAATAACCACTGCAGCCAAGAAGAGTGCCTGACGAGCCAGTTGTAAGTAAGCTATTAAGACTCGACTGTACACCGTGTTCGTGTTTTTCTCCGAAACAATAAGTTCCGTTGGAGCAGCCTTTCAACGCCTCTCTCTGTCTCTCGCTAGCAAACGTGACCCAGACAACAAAGTAAACCTACGTATTAGCCAGAGGTCCCTTTACTATGGTTCGGAGCCGCGGACCTTCAGTAATAGTAATAAATCACATTCAAGCAGTTGTAAACAGCATGATAATATATTAAGTAATCCAAAGTATTCAGAATACGTTACTCTCATTGAGTAATGTAACGGAATACGTTACAGAATACATTTTGGGGCATGTATTCTGTAATCTGTAGTGGAATACATTTTAAAAGTAACCTTCCCAACACTGTATATGAAGCACTCATGTACTGCACTGTACTGCACACAGGTGATGTAACCTGGATGTAATGTTGTGTCGCGCAGACGCAGGGAACAATCAATTACCTGAACAGGCATGATTATGTAACATGCAGGAAACTGATCATTTCACCATTTCAGTTTCACTTCGGCCTGGCACATCTTGAACCTCTTGGTTGTTTGTAGTTAAAAACAGGTAAAACCAGAGGCTTGGTTTCCATTTTGATCCGAATCATCAGTGTGTACACAGTAATCTTTAAAAAACACAAAGACAGACAAATTTACAAGTAGATTTTATTGATGGTCATGATTGATTTTCACCAGGTCTGCGAAGGTACAAGTCTGTGCAAACATGCTCAAAAACACTACAAAGCCACTGAATTCGCTCCCAGCAACAGTGTACAGTTACATATGCATATACAGTACTGAAATACACAGAACCCTCCTCAGAGATATATTTAGAAAAATATAAAGTCCTAACTTTCCAACTCATAGACAGGAACATTTCACAACAAAAACGCACAAGTCCACATGTGCTGTGATGCCCTTATTAGCTGAAAGGGAATGAACATGAACATATGATATGGATTGAATGAGCCAAAAAATTTACATTTTTAGATTAAAATAAGTGAATTATGTTGCTTTAGTAAACTTTGCATGTGAGAACATGCCCAACCGTGTGCGTGTGGAAAGCAATGCAGCGATGTGTTTAACTAGGATGTGTCTACACATAATGCTGTGTGTTTATATTGTGGTGAGGTTCGTGCTGCACACAGATGGCGAGATGCACAGAGCCTGCAGCTTTGAAAAGGACCGCAGTGCATTTTTAAACCAGATCATTCAAGACCAGCAGCAGTTTTACTGCCTCCTAAGCGATTTGAGCCCAAGTGGAAACAGTTTTCTTGACGTTTGTTTGACTCCTGCGTGTATTTTTATCCACCTGTCTGACTCATTGCTGTGAGAGATTAGCTCACAGCTCAGCTTGGAAGGGGAGCTTTCAGTAAACATTTGCAGGAGTCGAGAGTCGTTAAAGCAGCAAGTAGTGTTTTCATTTCATTATCTAAAGATCACAAAGTGACATTTTCTTATGGCGGGCTAATCAGTGAAACTGAGCCGCTATGTGAATGTAATACCTTGGGATGTAAACTAGGTATTTGTGAGATAAAGAAGTTTGTTCTCTGCTCCTGTGTGCATGTGGGACATTTCAAAGGAGATCCTTGGAGATATTTACCATACCTCCCCGTGAAGACCGCCTCGTCTGTCTAAATAAATCGTTAACAAAAAGAGTTTCTGTTCAAAAACAGAGCAAAAGAAAAAGTAAATTGCTTTTTTTTTATCGTCTGGTGTGCGAGTATTGGGAGATGACCACATAAGGACTTTTATCACACTGTTTTTTTTTGTTTTTAATCAACAGCAGCTACAACCACTTTTACAAGTTTTTGCTATAATTAAACTCTTTTTTTTTTTTAAATCATCAACTGCAATAATTAGAGGATCAACCCTGCAACACCAGATGTGTCATATTTGACACTTTGTGAGACATCTACATCCGTTTGATTTTTGTTAACCCTAACCCCATTAAATCCTTTTCTTATATGCAAAATGATATAAAATAAAACTCATATGAAAACTAATATGTAATTATTTTTCTTACTTTGTCAAATGGTTCAAACAAACAATTTGAAATTTCTGGCAATTTTTGTGGTTCAGGCTTACAGGGTTAACTGTTTGGTACAAACACAAGTAGACAAATTTAAAAACCTTTTCAGTCTTTGAATTTGAGCCAATAATAAAACTAATTTCCTCGACGCAGCGAGGCCCACTCGAGAGACAATTTTGCTCAAATTGTTCAGAAACAAATATAATTTATCAAGTAAAAGCAAGAGTTGAATCCAAATTATGAAGCAATTCTTGACCTTGTTTGACTGTCAGTGAAGCACAAGGTGGTTGATGTAGCAGCTCATAAGGTACACGATCCATCGCCATTCACAGATTACTGTCACGTCATCACGGTCTGGGTCGTTTAGTCTCACTTCTGAATTTTGAACATTTTTAATGCAATGTTTAGTTTTGTGGTTCCCTTATGTGTTCATTTCTGTGTCCCAGCTTTTGTTAATAGCTGCTCTTGGTCTGCTTCAAGTGTCGTCTCATTTGTTTACCGTTTTATTTTGAAGTCTAGCTTTCTTACATCAGTTTTGCTTCCTGCCTGTGCTTTTCTCCTGATTGTTTGCACCTCTGTTTGCCTCCTGATTGGCCTCCTGTGTGTATAAATTGCCCGATCTTCCTTCTCTTAGAGCTCAAAGTGGTTGTTAATACTCCCTTGTATTCTGCCTTCACGCGTGCCTGGAGTTTCTGTTGTTTGTCTCTTTGAAGGATTTTGTATTCCTTTGTCCTCAACCTGAATAAAGGTTAGTTTTGAATCCTACATTGATTCAGCTCTGTCTGTGAGAGAGGCATGTGCTAGTTTATATTATTATTATTCTTCATTTAACTTCTTTAACAAAAGAATTTCAACCAATATGACCTCGCCCTCCGCTACCACGCCCCCTCACCCCATCGTGACCACGCCCTCCATCATGACCAAGTAGTATGCAACATGTGTGCAAAAGTAATATTTGAAGTCATCGCATCCTTTGATATTTCACAAAGTTATTATTATTATTTATTTTGTAGCGCAT
The DNA here is from genome assembly GCF_000239375.1 of Pundamilia nyererei. Classification (NCBI taxonomy): domain Eukaryota; kingdom Metazoa; phylum Chordata; class Actinopteri; order Cichliformes; family Cichlidae; genus Pundamilia; species Pundamilia nyererei. The sequence continues at coordinate 1,343,338 of NW_005187469.1, read as the reverse complement.
GCAATGTTTTATCCTTTTATGTCAATGATTTTGCTAAATGGACTGAATCGAATGCTGTTCTGTACATCAGGTGCGAGTGAGTTGTAAATATGTTAAAGTTTGTAAAGTGAAAGCGATAAAGGGCCCATAAAAGAACACATTTAACATTAACCTTGAGCATCGTTTGGGTGAAGTGATAAGTGTGCAAGCTTCACTAAAATCAGACCAGTACTGTAGGCCTACGACACCTGATGACCGAGCTTCACCAAGGCATCAGTCTTTCAGTCAGATGAGCTAAAAACAAGCACTGCGTGTTTTCTTCACTTGGGCTCTTTGGTAAAAATTCAATCACACATCAGGGGGCTGTTTTTGTAAAGGATATCATGACAGAATAATATTTAAACCCACCGGTGCAAGACAAAAACAAAACACTTAGAACTTTAGAGAACGCTTTTACCAAAAACGCTGGGACGCTGTATAACATATAAACAGAATGCAAGAATGTGCAAATCTCAAACCCATATTTTATTTGTAGAAATGATCAAGCAGAGACATTTTAGGATTTCAGGAAAAACCTCTCATTTTTAGTTCGATGGCAGCAACACGTCTTAAAAAAAGTTGGAACAGAGTCACTGACATGCAAAAAAAACCATCTACAAATGGAATAACCCAGAATAATGCTGTTCAACATAAACAGGCATGATTCTGTCATGGAAATCACTGCACGGGCTTCCAGAAAACATCGTCTGAACACAGATCACAATGACAGCCACTAAAAGCTCTCTCAAGCCAAGAAGAAGCCACATGTGAACACGATCCAGACACAGTGCCTCCTTCTCTGAGCCGAAGCTCTTTTAAAATGGACTGAGTCAAAGTAGAAACTGTTCTCTACTCAAATCATTCAAGATGTGAACTGACCCGCCTGCAGTCCCGACCTTTCAACAAAATGAAAAACACAACAAAAGAAGACCTGGAACCTTTAAGCAGCTAAAATCCTCAATCAGACAAAATGGCACAAAAGTCCAGCAGCTGTTCTCCTCTGTTTCCAGATGTTTACAGACTGTTGTTAAAAGAAAAAGGATGCTACAGAGCGGTTATCACTGACTTGTCCCAACTTTTGAGATGTTTTGCTGCCATCAATTCAAAATGAGTTTCTTAAAAATTGTACATTTTCTCATTTTAATGATTTGATTTGTTGTGTATGTTCTATTATAAATAAAATAAGAGTTAATGAAATTTCAACTCATTGCATTTCTGTATTTATTTACATTTTTCACAGCATCCCAGTTTTTTTCCTTTGATTGTGTTGTGTGTTTGTAATCGAGAATCTGAATCTTCTTTCAGTCAATGAAAGACGTGTATGCACGTATATAGCGCTGTTGGGAATGACCGCGGTGGGTTTAATGCCATATGTCCACTTGTAATTGTTTTCCTTCTCAGTGACGCGCTCCGAGCAGAGGCAATGGGAAGTTACAGTAGATGAATGGCCAAATGAGGAGGAGAGGAGACTCATTACCTCCTCATTAATGCCAGATGCTGATGCCGACGGGGGTCAGATGGGAGAAACAAGACGTCACTGCAGCAGACGCAAACTGCAGATTGGATCAAGTGTCCACCCTAAACAGATTTGCTGTGTGTGTTTGAGAAGATGGGGACTGCCAGCAGGAGCACGTGAACTTCAAAGAAGGTGAGGTCAGGTAAGGTAACGAGAAGGCAGCACAGGCCACATTCTGTAATACTTGGATTTTTTTTTTTTGCTTTCGACTGGTCAGAGATCTAAAGAAACCGACTGATGGCACTTCTGAAACAGATGTGTTTTCCACAGACCTCCAGAGTGGGTTTCTAAAGCCCTTAATGGAGACTTCAAAGCAGCACGACTCTCTGATCGGGTTTTAAAGATGTAAACTAAGCGACCCTCCTGTAAATATTCACATGAGAGACGTCTTACGGCATGCCTGTGCGTGAAAGTGTAAGCGTGCACCTGCTGATATTTTCCATCTCACTTTCACATTGTTAGTGTGTGTGTGTGCAATGAGATGAAATGAGGGGGGGGGGAAGCAAAGCCAGCCCTCTTTTACGCATCCACAGGTCGTGTCCTTGAGTTGTATACGAAGGTAGAAGAGTGTGCACATTTACTCACTGTACGCTTATACAAACAACACCTCAGTAAAGTTAAACAAGACATTAAATAGAGAGAAAAGGGGCCGCACGTCCCCTGAACATGAGGATATACTGAAGCAGGACACAAAGAGGATCTATTAACAGTCAGCAGCTCCATGGTCCCGTAGCCGGGGCTTCAACAACTAACTGCCCCGTCTAATAGCTAAAAGTCATTCTGTGTCTAAGCATTTCTTCCATCTTTCAAAGTATTGTGAAGTGTATTCATGTGCGTCGCCTTGAAACTGCAGGTTTCCACAGAAATGACCTCTGTTAAGTATAATCCGCATTTATTTTCAGAAATAAACGTCTTTTCTTGCTCCAGATGGATAAAATACATGTTCGTAAGAGCGTGCCTGTCAAGCTTTGTGTTTCTGGATGTGGTGGGGTGGGATTTTTTTCTACAGTATTCTGATAAAACACATTAGACCTTTTGCTGCGTTTGGGTAGAATTTGACACATTTTAAATGACAGTTTTCATGGATGTCTATTTTTCATTCAAGCAAGGCCTCAAATTAGCTGTGCAGTCACACAATCCCATTTTATTTAGCTTTGAGAGAGTTCCTCCTAAGGCTAACCCCTGTAACAAGTTCCAAGAGGTTCCTATTATGTACCATAAACGTCTGGGGGACAAAGACTGCGGGAACATACCAAGCAAACATTCTCGACCCTGGACCTACTTTTCTATCAAGAGATCCACGTTCAGCAACCGATTAGATCATTAGAACAAGCATATGTATTTAAAACCTATTCAAACATAGGTGATATAATCAAATATAATACAATTAAATTTCAATTTACTGTTTAATATGAAAAAAATGTAAGAATAAGCTAAAATTCTCTCATTCGTTGTTATTGTACTCTAAACTGTTTTAAGATGCAGTGATTTTGAAAAGATAAATGTCTGAAATTGTTTTATTTATTTTAAAAACAATCATCAGTAGTTTGCATAAATGGAGAAGAACTATAAATGACCATTAACAGTTTTGTAGTAAATCGATTATCTGTCAGTCAATTATCTTTGTTTTAAAAGGAACAAGGACACATGCATTTAATTTGTCCATTTAGCTGGATCTCTGTTTTACATGGAAACAACGTCCCCATCGGCCCATCTCTAGTTATTGTTAGCTGACAAAAGGTGATCTTTTTCAGTAATTTTTGTCTGGGAAAAAAATGCTGTGTTTTGACAGGTATTAAAGACTCCATAAGATACCATCATACAAGGAAAAATAAAAAATAAAAATAAAATATGACCATCAAGTGGACCATTATGGCTTTTGCCATAATGGTCTGCTTGGGAAAATAAATCTGTTGGAGTTTTTTCTTGGCCTTCAGACAATAATTCTGATTGCTACAGTGCCGGCAAGGACATCCAAAAAAATAAGTCTTCCACATTTTTCACACATATTCTTTCGTCTTTTACGGTACTTGCAGGCTGCAGCTGCACTTCATATTTACAACTCTAGAAATATATTAACTTGCACAGCTAATGTCGATTAGCAAATTCTGCTTTTATCCTCATCTGTCTCTAATTAAAGTGCATCTGCCACTGCTACAATTTTGAGCCCTTTGCAAGAATGCAAAGCTTGACAGGCTTACAAACAGAAGGATTGGTCACCTTTTAATTGATTTTAGAAGTTCATTAACACTTTTGAAGCAGTCTTATCTCAGCAGGTGTATAAAAAGGAAGATTTTATGCTACACAGAAAGTGACTGGTTGTGTGCCTCTGGCAGCAACAGCAGTGTGTGCGGATGTCGAACTGATAGTTAGCCTTAGCAGTGATAACACAGCAGAGCGCCACTGATGTAAGTGGAAATCTAACAGCAGTTAAATAAAAATGTTTGGCTACATTACTTGGTGTCCAACTGATCTGATCTCCGAGACGTGCAAAGCTTAGCACCAAAATGCTAAGCTTTTTGGTGCTTCATCCAAAAGAAGTTGAATAAAGAAACAAAACTGCACGGATTACCATGTTAATCTGATCCATGTCTGTGAAACCATCGTCGCAAAATCTCCATCAACATTTTAAACACATTATTTTGCCTCTCTTTAAACTTCATTGAGTCCACTGAAAACTTCTTTACCACCTCTTCTTCCCGACTCTTCACACAGCCGAGCTGGAGACCTGGAGCCAGCCCACCTCTGTGTAGGCCCCCGTCACATGCCAGTACACCGCCCCCATCAGTTTGGTCCACACCATCTGCACCTCTGCCGTGAAGAATTCTGGGAAATCTTCAGAAAACACCTCCAGCATCACACTGCTCAGGATCTGAGAGGAAGAGGTGACAAACAAATTTCATTAAGCGAGCCACAGAGAGACGGAGAGCGAGGGGAAATGTGGCTATTGAGATAATAAGGGCGGGGGTGCGAGTAATGCAGAAAAATTGTGTTCTGTGGGTAAAGCGGGAACAGCATGATGGAGAAATAGGAATTCATTTCAGCGTTACAGAGAAGTGGGCGAGACAGGTGAGAATTGAAAATGATAACTGTAAAACATGAAAGCAGTGGGTGGACACGCGAAACAAAGGAACAGAAATGACAAAGTCGAGAGAAAGAGCAGCAGAGGTGGCTAAAGCAAAAGCACAGAGAGAGAAAGCTCAGTGTAAGTGTGGCAGCCCACCATAAAGTCAGCTGACCTGGGCAGAACTGGGGCAATAAAACCAAACTGCTGATGCTGATTTAACAAAAGCTTCTCAACACGAGGTTATGAGGGGGGGTTCTATCAAAGCTTTGAGTCATATTTGACATGTTATGTGACACCAAACAAAAGGATTTCTATCGGCTGAGCAGCTGCATGAATGTGATATGGATGAAAGTTACCGTGCTGGGAAAATCAAAACTATAGCCCTCTTTGTGTGGTTTTACCTGGAGACATCAAGTAATTTGTTACAGATTTGCAACAAAGAGGGGATATGCCGAACATGGTCACCTCAGACACATAGCTCCGGCTCTGAGCACAGAAGCCCCGCCTACCATCTATTCAAGCCTTCTGTTTGCAAGGAGCTACAACAGCTCGTTTTAGAACAGAGGCTGAAGCAAGGCTTAGCTTCTCATAAAACCAGGAATAAAATAGTGTGTTTAAGGTTTGTTATGAACAGGTAAAAATAATTAATTATTATTAATGTGATTTATGTAAAAGCTGTTCCAGTAGAGTCCAAGACTACATCCTATATGGAGCTGAACACATGACGTCTCCATTGGAGGAAGCACAAAACATGCTGGGAACGTGCTGGAGAGGTTGAAGCTTTTAGGACATAAATGTATCTTTGTTTGTTTTGTGTTGGGGTTTTTCTTTGTTTGTTTGGTTGGTTTGGGGGGTTTTTTTTGGTTGGTTTGGGGGGATTATTGCTAAACTGTCAAAGCATATGAGGCTTTGTTTTCTTCTAAACAATCTTCAATGGCAGTAGAGGATATCCACTTTGTCTCCCTCTTTCTAAAAAAATCCTTTACATGAACACATGGCCTTCAGTTTACTTGGGTGAGAGAATATACTGTATTGTACAGAGTAAAAGACCTAATCTTCCCATTCGTAAGACCACGGATTAGAAATTATCTAATCAACTTGAAGGTGAGGCTAACTGTCACTCAAATGTGACGACAGTTGGAGTTAAGAATTACCAAATAACCCAACGTGTAAGTCTTTGGACTGTGGGAGGCACAGGGAGAGCATCAAGCTCCACACTGGGGTGTCTCCAGCTTGCTAGTGGACTCAAACCCAGGACCGTCTTGCTGTGAGGCAACAGTGTTAACTGCGGCACCACTATGCCACAAACCCTTTATCTTATTAAACTAAATGAATAAAGGTAGTTGATGATGATCTGGTAGGATTTATTTCTGTATCCTGCCCAGTGGCCGGCATGAAGAATGTGATCAGTGAACAGTGTGGGCTCTCGTATTTCATCCAGTCATTAGATCTAAGGACTTCTGGTTGTATCGATGTCTGTACGGAGCGTTTGGACATTCAGGAAGCAACTTGGTGCTTCCTTGAGTCACTGCGGTTTTGTTTTATATTTCTCAAACGTAAATGTTGCAGTATACAGTCCTCAGAGGTGATTATCAGGTCATTGTGTTTGTTTGGTACCTAATTCGCTTGGACAAACATCTGGATGTTCTCCTTCAGTCGTTGTTGCTTGTTTCTTGTTCCCATATCTCCCCACTGTTCCTTGTACAGAGTTTCTTAGTTTTTTCTCACTTATATGTGCAGCACCTTCAGTTTTACCACCTGGCTGTCAGTTTCAGTTTTGTCTCAGCTATTAAGCCAACCTTAAAAAAAAAACACACACACAAAAAAAAACTTCAGGCCATAATGTGACACATTATGAAAAAAAACAGGAAGTATGAAATGTATGACTGGCCTAAAAAAAAAAATAAAAAAAAAAAAAGTCAGGCGTTGAACACGTGAGGTTGAAAATTCAAGGAATATACAGTGGGACTAATTTTTTTAATGACCTATTCACAGAGTGATCAATGCAGGTCTAATTGGTGGTAGAGTTTTCTCTCGTTACTGTTGCGTTTATGAACCAACACAACATTCAGAAGACTTGAAGAGAAATAATCTACTTCCCCCGTCAGATGGAGCAGGAGGAACACTGAATGTAACACAAGTGTTATGTAAAAACATGAGCTGTATACAAAAATGAGTTTAAGACATTTTTAATTGGTTCTGATTCTGTCTACGCTTCTCTAAAAGCTAACTTTTTAATGTGCTCCAGGTTTGTGGAAAACTGTATTTACTTGTGAAGCACCTTACACATATAAGTTTTTACAGAAAGCTATAGGCAAAGTAAAGACTGATGTTGTTGCTGGGTTGTTTTTTTTTTGTTTGTTTGTTTTTTTAAATTGTGCATAAAACTTTTTTTAATTTAAAAAGATAGCAAGAGAGAAGGTTCACATGATGGTAGTGTGGACAGTGGAAATATTGGAGAAAGGATGTTGAATATTGAGCTGCTAGTCGGGAGGAAAAGATTCAGAGGAGATTCATAGATGTAGTGAAGGAGGCAATGCAGAGAGTTGGTGTGACAGAGGAGGATATTTGGGATAGTGTGAGAGAGACATTAACTCCTGCGGCATGTAGTTGTTTCTATGGCCGCTGTTATTTTACTGTTGTGGGTTTTTCCTATATAATGTATTTGTTGCACTTTTGTTGCAGTGGTTGATATGTTATGGGACCAAAAAGCTGCCACCTGGCATTTCTCTCACTTGTAAAGGAGATTTGATCTTAACAGGACTTATTAGTGTCACAGCTCTCCGCATATATACACGTGTCTTTTTTCAGGAATTTGGACTGTTCGTCCACATATAAATCACTGAAAACGAATTTTCTGAAAAACTCCAGGGTGTAGATTTTCAGAAGGATTGTTCCCCTGCTAAATAAAGGACTGAATCTTATATCAGATGAGGATAGGACATCCTTCTCCCAAAAGTCCAGCCGTTGGTCTTCTCATTTGTCAGATGTTTATGGACTATTGTTAAAAGATTAGGGAATGCTCAATATTCCACGATTCTTTGTTTTCTTAGTGTATAGATAGTTTCATGTATTTCCCCCTTAATTGCCTCAGTTTAATAGTGGGAGTTTAATTCTTCCCACAGTGCTCTATCCTCTTGTGTCAAGTCTCCCGTAGTAAATCCCTGTATGCATTTTCCCACTTCCTGTTTTATCTTGTGAATTAGTGTTCCTTGTGCTTTGCTTCCAGCGTGCTTCCCTTGTCTCGTCTTGTGTCTCGTCTGTGATCTAGTTCAACTGTTTCATTTTCCTCATCTCTCTCCACTTCCCCAATCCTTCCCCGATCCAGGCACTGTTGGATCCTTCTCCATGTGTTTTCAAGCTTTTGTTTCTGTATTTTTCCAGGTTCTCTTTTTGGACTTGTGTTTTACCTTTTGAATTATTTCAAACAGCTTGCTTTAAGATCAGTCTTCCTGCGTCTGTGTTAGGGTTAGGATTAGTAATGTAAACATCATGATCAGAATGTCTGGCAGGCAGAGAGTGGACCCAGAGTGCAGGACTCAACAGATGGAAGCAAACTTAAAATCACAGCTTTATCTATGCTAGCAAAAGCAACACAGGGTTGAAAAGGAACAAGCTTGAGGCTAAACAGATGGACAGAGGCACACACACCATGAGAGAAAAGAAGGACACGCAGATAATATGTACACAAGAGGAGATTAGGGCAGAGTGGAGACACCTGGGAGCACAGCTGAACAGAATGTGGCAAAACAAAGCAAAAAGAGGGAGCACATGAGCAAGGGACTATCAAAATAAAACAGGAAGTAACATATGCTGAGACCAGGACTAAGACGTACAAGCTTGGCAGAACAAACAATGGAACGGGACACAAAAGGAGACAGAAAGGGTAACAAAATATGGAGATACAACTGATGATAAGACACAGAGATGAGACTAGGACAGAATGAACATGAAAGGCAACAAACTGCTTCTTTCACAAATTTCCCAGGTGGTGTTAGGGCAGCTTTGGATTTCATTTTTATAAGATGGTTTGGATTGAGAGGTTCAGTTGCCTTTGGGTAACTGATACCATCAACAGTCAAGAGGTGACTATTTACAATAGACTTGGCTTCACAAAACAGAGTTCAAAGAGAGCCATCCTCCTGCACACTGAGCAGTAGTGGCGTTCAGCATGTTATGAATGGTCCAAATGTGGACTAGAAATATAAATAACTACAAGGCTCTAAGAAATACTAAACTCAAGGCAAATATAGAGCTAAAACATAAATATTCCTTAAATCCAAAAGAACAAATCATAAATCCAAAAATAAAACTCAACACAGGGTTAAAGATCTGGGACTAAATTAATGCATTTGTTATTATTGGTTTTTATGCCCATGCATGTTTTTACATTATACAGAACAACGATTACAAGATAAACTTGATGCTCCATAAAATTCTTCCATAATTTGTTTGCATGTGTCTAAGTAAAGATTGAAGCCTCCAGCTTCACAAAAGCTTGAAGTATTTCTATTAAAAACACACACAAAGCAAAACACTGCAGCTACATTTGAGAAATAAAACAGAAAAACAAGTAAAACAGGAATTCTGTCCTGAGTAAAGTGGCAAAAGTGAAATATCCCCCATGATATTAGACTGCTAATGAGACAATTCTTTGGGCTGCTTTGATAATTGAAGGGGCTGCTGAAGCAAGAAAATACCTTTATTAAACTGCTAGTTATTCAGGATAGAGAACCCCTGACAATAATCTTTTGCCGTGCTTTGTTTCGCAGTCTGAAAAAAAATAGCCCAAAAAACGGGTCATTTTCGAAAGTTACCTTAAAGTACACGGGTTCCACTTTGTGTTTGATAGCGTGGGCTTTTCCCACCAGGGCCAGCACCGACGACACCTTCTCAGGGTCGTGGAGGTTTTCCACCACACTGTTGATGGCATTCATCACCCTGCAGGCATGCTGCCGGAGTTGGCTGCTCCGTGCCATCTCCTCAGGATCCTCCAGGTGCTGAAACTGGCTAAAATACTGTTTGGCCGATGGGAAGTTGACAAAAAACCTAAAGAGGTGAATAAAATTCATCATTAAAATATGAAAGCAAAATAGCTTTTTTTACATTCCAGGTTGATGTGTGTGAATGAATACGTCAGTGTTTTTACATTTTGGACCAGTACTGTCCACAGAGGATGAAGTCTGCTGATCAATTTCTGATTTCTACTTGGGAACCATGAATAACCACATAATTATATATGCAGCACCCCTTTCTAAAACTACCATTTCTAAAAGTAGCAAAAGTCAGTTATTGTTTACAGTTTTTGTTATTTTTCTACACAGACTTAAAAAATCAAATGAGGGAAAGATTCAGAATAAAATACGGCTTATCGTCCCGAACCCCTCATTCATCAAAAGCTTGTACTCAAACATATGACTGTAAGTTAAAAATAATAGTTGAGATTGAACTGTATTTCCATTTCTATCAAAATTCAGGAGCTCCATAGTTCAATTAGATTTTAATTGGTTGCCATATGGTGGTTTATATTGTAAGGTAAAATATTAGAAAGAAACTCAAACAACCACACAGACCCCTATAAATAAGCACTTGGTGATGGTAGGAAGGAAAAACTCGATTTGAACAAAAATGTCCTACAAAACCAGGCTCAGGGACGCATTTGGGGAAGGGGAAAGAGTAAAGAGCAAATGAGTTCATTAAGATATGACGTGGTAGGATTATTCGAGATGTGAGGAAAAACATGTTTGTAAGCAAAATTCAATTCTGACTTTAACAGGGAGCAAAAGAAGAAAAGCTAATATGGGAAACATATGGTTCCCCTTTCCAGTTACAGTTAGTATTTTTGCTGCAGTGTTCTGGATCTCCTGAAGGTGTTAATACAAGACAATGATGGCGTGAGTCAAATGGAACAAAAGTCCGCTCCTGTATTGATGAGGTAAACGGCTGCCAACATGCCAACACACACACACAAAGATCATGGGCAGGCAACCATCTTCTCACTCGTGGCTGCAAAGCCTATAATGTCTGATCATCCAGCAAATAGCAGAAAAGGGGCCAAAACTGCACTTGCAGCTGGCTCATGTATGATTAATGCCATGAAAAGAAAGCCCCAAAGTTTCCACTACACTTTCAAGGTGTCATCCTTTAAGACTCTGATGACTTGGGGACGAAGCTTTGACATGTCCACTGTAATCATTAAGGACAATTACAGGATTCAGTATATAACATTTTAAAGCCTTGAAGATAAAAAGCTTTTTATTTAAATAACTGAAGACTCTGAGGAACATTTGATTGAATTCACACATTTTCCGTGGAGAGAAAATGTGGTTTTAAAGTCTTTGAAACAGAGAAACAAGAAAAAAATAAACTTTTACAAAGTGGAATGAAGTAATCAGTGTTCTTCTCTGCTCACCGACAGTAAGTGTACTAACAGGATTTCTTTGAAATGGAAAATATATACACTGCACTTCCAGAGGAATTTCACAAAGAATGAGGAAAAGAAGATTTAAAACCCTGAAACCATATATTACAAGGAACAAAAGAATTAGGAAAACAGGAGCAACAAATAATCTTCATGCTGTTGTTTACATTTGAATATCTGTGACAGCTAAAACATCTAGCAAGGCTTTATTGGCACAAATCCCATTAGACAACGGCAATAACAGCAGCGGCAATATATCATAATGAGAAGCACACTTGCATTTGAAGAATGTGTCGACTTTGGCTTTATCCAAATTTACACATGAAATGAATGACCCAAAGCCATTTAGCCACTAAAACTATCATCCCAATGATACCCCAAAGCTTTTAAACTCTCTACATGCCATAAATTTTAATCAACCAGTCTCTCCCTCTCTCTCTTTCTAAGTTTCTGACAAAAAGTGCAATTCCTTTCTGTAAAGTGTTTAATTCGCCTTGGCACCATCCGTGCGGCAGGAAGTTCCCAGCAGAAACCTTTACATTACAGAAGCACTGATGAGACACTGCAGTCAAGACTGATCAGGCTCTTTGAGTGTAATTGGATGCAGGTGGGCTGAGGAGTGCCGTTTAATTTTCAAGCGTGGTGTATCAGACTGTAGCACGCTGAAAGACACCTACAGAGGTTGTAATATTAGAAATACATGTTAAAGCATGTATGTTGTTTAGCTTCAGCAATATCCTAGTTATGTGTATGTGTGTGTATGTATGCTGAGATTTAACTGAAAGGTAAAAGATAATTGTTTGCCTTCTCAAATAAATATTATCAAGCAAACTGGTGACATATGCAGGTGGCATGGCCGGTTTGAATGAACTATATGCGATTGATGTTTTTTTGGGCATGTTAGGCTGATTGGGCACCAACTTAGCAATCCTCTGGACGTATTCCACAACTGGTACGAGAGTAACTGCTCAAGGTTTTTGGTTTCCCTTTAGTAAAATCTTTGGCAAACAGTGCCCTGCAACAAAAACCTCATTGTGATTGCTTTGGTTGCTAGAGTTGCCACAGTTGCATGGAAGATGCTGACTTGTCTGCAAGCACTCAAATAGCCCCAAACAGCAACGATGCTTGACACAAACAAGATCCAGTTGCCTTCTAGGTAAAAGCTGTTTTACCACTAAAAGAACAACTTTTACTTTGAAGGTGAACAGTCTGTTTCCTGTTTGTGCTACATTTGTCACAGTTTCTCAACAGTCATAGTAGCACTGTATGCTACTTGGTAACCACTGAAATTGGTCACAATGGGATCACAGGCCAATCACTGGGCCTATGTAAACGGGGCTTAGCAGTTCATTTTAGAATGAATGCCACAACCACACGCAGCAGACTGGGAACTACTTATTTTCTAAAAATAAAATAATAATTTAAAAAATTTAAAAAATCCTAAAAGTGAAGCAAACTCAGAAGTGGCAGAAACTGAATTCCTTTTAAGGCCACTGATTCCAGAGCAAGTGAATCCTCAGACTGCCATGGTATAATGTCTACGTTTACAGCATTAAACAGCATTTACAGATTTGGAAAAACAGATTTGGTCTTGGATATTTTCCCTCTTCATACGAACTCTGAGATGAATGGCTATCTTCATTAAGTTGGCTCTCTTTGCTGTGTTTGTGCTGTTGAAGACTTTTGGAGTATTTTTTTTTACAGATTTTCTGACTAATATCGTGGCTGCAAGGTGACCACCCAAGATGTTTATGTTTGGTGAGTACAGTTATAGGGTTTGGCTTTTTTTAGACTGTTGCTTAACCTTGATTAGCTGGTATGTGGGATTGTGTATTGCACCTGTACAGTTTATAAACTCATCTTGTTGCCCTAGCTCACTTGTGTTAGCTGATAAATTACGACTCAGCCTTTTTTATTCATATCACAGAGGTAAAAACACAAAATATTAAAGATTCAAAAATGCAGACAGTGTGTTAGATCAATTTTTATGATGTCTATGAAAATGCCAAATTTTCTATCAGAATTATGATGAAAATAAATGGTGATTTATTTTTAATATAAATTCTTCTAAGGCTCAAAGGTGCGTTCCCTTTGATCGTGAGCAGGTAGCTTCCTGCTTGGCTGTCAGTGTAATGCAGTTTTCTGTTGTCTAAAAAAGAATATGGCTCACTGTGCTTATTTGTTTGTCCTCCAATGTTTAATTCTAATTTTGCATTTCTAGCACTAATTTGCAAGAATTTGTCTTGATCTCGATCTGATGCAGATCTCCCTCTTTACATGGGACTACACAACATTTTTATTATTATTCCATCCATATTTTTCCCGTGATCTTCCTCGCTCCACCCTCTTAACAAAACAAAAAACTCATGTTGAAATAAATTTAAACTTCCAATCCTGACTTCACCATCCACTGGGTGATGTCACGTTGGCTTTGTCCATCTTTTGTTTACAGTTATTTACAGCTATGTTACATCTGAAAAATGTTTAGTTTTATCACTCAATATATTGGCTCTTTGCAGTAGGGAATAATTTGAACATTCAGCAATATGATTGAACTGATTGGTAACAACTGACTTAAAATTTCAGCCTCAAAAAGATGAGCATCTTGGACCACTTTGAGCATTTTGGAGCCACATTTTGTTGTAGCATGATGATTGAAGTAACATTTTAAACCAGCGATCTCAATAAGGCATCTGTAAGAAACTGCTGTATCTTAAAGCCTTTAAAGTCCATTTATTTAAAACATAAATGTAACATTTTAAACATTATACCATGTTAGTAAATGGAGATATTTAGAGATGCATATTTTTTAGCACTGCTGTAGAAGATACGTTTGCCTTGACCTTGTTGAATTCATGTGAGTTGTTTGTGAAGCAGTACATAATGGCTTTTAATGCGAGAGTCCACAGAAAACATTTAAAGTACCTATAATTTGGTCGCAACACATCAAAAAATATTTTGAGGAACATCCAGCTCGTACATTCAATGTTGGCGAAGCCCCATTTGTTGAAATCACAAATGTGTTTTATTTGTCCACAGCTTCCAGCATGAATGGTGTGAATGATCGGACTCAATAGGAGCGCGTTGGAAAGGTGAGACCTGCATTATTCTGCCAAACCTTCACACTGCACCCTGACATCCTCTAATGTTCACGCACAATGCCAGCTGAAACATTTTCCATTATTCAGAAATCCTGCGTTAAATGTGAGGACGGAGATAATTTCTGATCTGATGTTTTCGCTTTAAAATGAAAACAGACAAGACGGTTTTATTTTTAATGTCGTCCCTATTCCTGTTAAAACTCTAAATCTATTTCTTTCACCTGTACTTTAATTTCACTTAGTGACTCCAGATCTGAAAACAGTTTTTGTCTAGTACGTCCCTTTTTTTTTTAGTTATGATGTTCCAAGTAGTAGACAATTACAATGACTGGACATAAAGAGCAATGGCGTTCAGAAATTAAAAAATAAGTTTGATCTCCAGACAAGTGAAGCCAAAATATTAAAGAAGCCCTTTTTGCTGATCCTGTGAACCGATGCTTGACTGAATCAGCAGCACAGGGAGCATTAGTGCAGGTTGTCCAGAATTTTCCTGGCAGTCACAGAGCACACAGTTATGCTGAGCTTTAACATGCTGAATACATATCAGCTAATGAGTGCCAGAATTTCACTTTTTACATTCTGCACTCAGCTTTTTTCCCACCAGATCTGTCAGTTTCATGTCAGTGATGAGCATGGGAAAAGAACAAGATATAAAAGGGATGGAAAAATTATATTTAATCCAAGCATGATGGGTGACTACTGTTGAGTGTTACAAAGAGAGACAGATGCACAGTGCTAGTGCCTCAAACATTTTTAAGCATGCGGTTTTATTTTGAGCATAATATGTTATGTTTTAAAACCCTAGCTTTAGACTTAATGTTAAATGGCCTGTATTTGTATAGCGCTTTACTAGTCCCTAAGGACCCCAAAGCGCTTTACACAACCAGTCATCCACCCATTCACACACACATTCACACACTGGTGATGGTAAGCTACATTGTAGCCACAGCCACCCTGGGGCGCACTGACAGAGGCGAGGCTGCTGGACACTGGCGCCATCGGGCCCTCTAACCACCACCAGTAGGCAACGAGTGAAGTGTCAAGTGTCGAACCGGCAGCCTTCCGATTACAAGGCGAACTCCCAACTCTTGAGCCACGATCGCCCCAATGTTAGAAATGTCATAGATTTGCGCGTAGACTCATTGCACTCTTTGTTTGGTGGTGCTAAATTTTTCCTTCAGAAGTCGCTTCATTTTTCATGGCAAGGTTTCAACAAGATGCTCTAAACGTGCTTTACAGATTTTGGTCTATGATGACATCATAGCATCACACTGTTGCTTCAGATTTGTTGGCTGCACGTCCGTGATGTGGATTTCTCGTTCTAACATATCCAAAGACCAAAGCTGCTCTGTGGGATTCAGAGCTGGTGACTGTGGAGGCCGTTGGAGTACAATTAACTCATTTTCATGTTCAAGAAACTTGTTGAGAGAATTTGAAGTCTGTGACATGAAGAGCATTATCCTGCTCGATTCAATTCAATTTTATTGATATAATGCGAAATCACAACAACAGTTGCCTCATGGCGCTTGAGGCGTAAGGTAAACACCCTACAATAATACAATGAAACCCCAACAAGCAGATGATCCCCTATGAGCAAGCACTTTGGTGACGTTTTTTGTAAACAGAAGGAAACCTCTGGCAGAACTAGGCTCAGAGTCCAAAGTGTGCTGAGAAAAGATCCCTCACAGCATTACCACCCCCAGCTTGAACATTTGTTTGGCTAATTAGATATTTGCATTAACAGGCAGGTGAAGAGGAGTGCCTAATGAAGTGCCTGGTGAATGCATTTGATTACACAAAAAGGTTCTAGTTAAATTATGTCCTCATAATCATCAGTTTTACTCGTGACCATAAATACAGAGGTTCATAGCACTGGACATTTCAGTCCCGACCAAAAGTGGCAAACCAACCAACCAACTGATGAATCTGGCAGGGAAGCAGAACATTGTTCTCAAACAGAGAAGGAAGCAAGTATTTTCAAAGCTTTGCCTCAAAGCTCTACTACAGAACAAAATGATTTATCTCTGATGTCCCTGTAGTGGGTTTGAGTTCTGACCAGTACCTAAAATCAGAGTTATTTTAGGTGAAGTAAATTCCATTCTTCAACCACCGTGGTAGACTTAAGTATGGAGATAAACAAAGAGAAACTAAAACATCTTGTGGGATTCTAGTCACAAAGATTTGTTTTGACAAAGGGTTTGACAGTTTTCATCGCAGCAGCCTGTGGCCTCGCAGCAGCTCGGTGTGCGTGTGTGAGAGCGTTTCCACAAGCCTGGCTGCAGGAGGATGGCACAGATTAAGTACTGCTGGTTTTCACAGAAAATGCAAAGCGTAGCTGTTAACACAACGCTTTTGAAATTTACATACAATGAGTGCAGTGACTGAAACAGATGGATTTAAATGCGCACACACACACACACACACACTTCTGCTCTGGCCCAGTTTAATTCTTCTCATTGCTTGAGCTAACTAAATTCCTCGTACCGTTATTTCCCCGCTGGAGTTTTGCCCTCAGCAGCTCTGCGACAATGCATCCACATCCCCCAGATCCTGTGTCATGCTAGGCTTACAAACACTTGTGTCGCATGCAGAGCCTCTAGCTTGGCTCTACCAGCTGTCACGATACGTAAACAGTCTTTATAATTCAGA
>NW_005187469.1:1305624-1315588 GCF_000239375.1 Pundamilia nyererei | reverse complement strand
ATTGCTTCATCATTTGCAGTTGTGTTTTCATTGTGGTTACCCATCCTCTGGGCTCCTGTCGTTCCTGAAATCTTCTGATTTGCCCATTGTTTATATATTTTGTTACATACTGGTTACATTAAACACCTCTATTTGGGGCAGGAACTCATCCCTGCTCTGGAGTGGGCGCTCCACCCTTTTCCAGCTGAGGACCAGGGCCTCAGATTTGGAGGTGCTGATTCTCATTCCCACCACTTCACATTTGGCTGCGAACCATTCCAGTCCGAGCTGGAGGCCATCACCTGATGAAGCCAACAGAACTACATCATCTGCAAAAGCAGCAATGACATTCTGAGACAATCCAAGTGGAAGCCTTCCACCACCTGGCTACACCTAGAAATTCTGTCCATTAAATGAATGATGAATGACTGATGACAATTATGAACAGTATCATGACAAAGGGCAGCCATTACCCACCAGAAACAAGTCTGACTTAATTGCCAGCAATGCAGACCAAGGATGAAGAGCTGGTCCAGTGCTCCATGACCAGGACAAAAACTGCATTGTTCTGAGGTTCAACTAACAGACGGACTCTCTTTTCCAGTACCCTGGTATAGACTTTCCCAAGGAGGCTGAAGAGTGTGATCCCCCTATAGTTGGAACACACCCTCTGGTCCCCCTTTCTTAAAGATGGGAACCACCACTTTGATCTGCCAATCCAAAGGTACCACCCCTGATCTCCATGCAACGTTGTAGAGGCATGTCAACCAAGACAGCCCTACAACATCTAGAGCCTTCAGGAACTCAGAGCGAACCTCATCCACCCCAGGGGCCCTGCCACCAAGGAGTTGTTTAACTGCCTCAGTGACCTCACCCCCGCAGATAGACGAGTTGATTAAGGAGGTCCTCGAAGTACTCCTTCCACCTTCGGCAATGGAGGTGCTGAACATGGTCCATTCTGACTTAATGTCCCTAGTCTCCCTCAGAATGCCATTGAAGCTCTGTCAGAGGTGTGAGTTGAAGATCTTGTGAACTAGGGCCTCTGCCAGGCGTTCCCAGCACACCCTCACAATATGTTTAGATGCACCAGGTCTGTCCAGCATCCTCCCCTGCCACCTGATCCAACTCACTACCAGGTGATCAGTTGACAGCTCAGCCCCTCTCTTCGCCCAAGTGTCCAGAATATATGGCCGCAGGTCTGATGACACAATTACAAAATCGATCATTGACCTACAGCCTAGGGTGTCCTGGCATCACGTACACTTATTGAAACCCCTATGTTCAAACATGGTGTTCATTATGGACAAACTGTGGTTTGCACAGAAGTCCAGTAACAAAACACAGCTCGGGTTCACATCCAGGAGGCCGTTCCTCCCAATCACATACATCCAGGTCTCACTGCCGTTGCCCACATCTGTTGAGTGTTGAAGTCTCCCAGTAGGACAACATGAGTCCCCAGGTGGTGCACCCTCAAGCAGCCCGCCCAGGGACTCCAAGAAGGCCAGGTACTCTGAACCGTCATTTGGTGCATAAGCACAGACGACAGTCAGGACTCGTTCCCCAACCCGAAGGCGCAGAGAACAAACCCTCTCATCCACCAGGAGAAACCACAACTTACAGGCAATAAGCTGAGGTATACTAGGATACCCACCCCAGCACGCCGCCTCTATTAATGTTATTTACGAATAAGTAGCTATTATCTATCACCTACTCTAACATAATGTTTGTGTAATCAAAGTGAACATCTGTAATGCTACCCTTATGTGATTTTTACTGCACTACGAACTTTAAGTAATTTTAAAAGAACAAAGAAAACAAATTAAATATATACAAAACACAATACTATTCCCTTAAAAGTAAATAATGCTCAAAGCGAGCTGCTTTGGCAGAGGTGTGCTTCTGGTGTGCTTTTTGTTGATTTTTCTTTTTATTATTTACACAAATAATGTTTATATCTAAACAAAAGTTATTTCCAGACTGTGACTAAAAGTTATTTCTCAAATCCAGGAGATCAAATTACAAAGAGGTAATTTCACAGTGCAAAAAAGGTTTTAAAAAGCAAAAGAGGGGTTTTAGAAGGTTTATGGCTTTATTGCTGGTCTTTTTGTTTTCCAAAAGAAAGAATATTAATATTTTAAAGTGTGAATGATTTTGGGTGTCATGGTTATTTCTTTTTGCTTTTTTTCAGGGGGGAGGGTAGATGACTTTTAATTATAGAAATTAAGGTCAGATATATACAAGAACTACTTGTAAGCCTGTTGAGTCAGATACACGGTCTGTGGACTTTATACTTTTTACTGCTTGCATAGTCTGCGTAATGTGTAAATAAATAAACTAAACCAAGAAAATGATAGCATGGCTGAGCTTTTTCCTTTTCTCTTCATTAGTTATTGTAGTTAAAAACTACAACCACTTCCTAAAATACAGCAGAGCAATCACCTGCAAATTTAGTATACATACAAAAAAATTTGTGCAGTTAATCAAATGATACCATCTTCTTCTTAAGAATGAAAATGTCATTGATTCCTCCCATCAGCACCATACCTACAACAATGCTATGCGAGTCAACGCACTCGGAGTCTAATTGTATTCACAAAGCTGCCATATGCACTGCTCTGACAATGCCTGGGGCGCTCTCACTTTTTGGTGCAATTGCATTTGTACGCACTGGTGAGATCAGCTGAGGCTTTTGTCGCTGTCTGTTCACTCAATGCAGCCGGGCAGATGGATTGACATGAAAACATTAACTCTGTGTTCTCGTGGCAGAAGTTGTGCACTGCTCACAACAAGTTTGACCCAAGCCGCAGACTGCATGCCAGCTATTGACGATTTCACTCTTTTCTGTCAGGGGAGTTTGAAACTTGAAAGTGTCTCTCATCTTATGGACTGCTAATAAGCCCACTCCCTTGGAAGAAGAAAGGAGCTCCTAGTGTTAAACTAAACTCAAAGAAAAAGGACCTGAGCGATGCATCGGACAGATCTACTAGTCACTGAAGCTTCATCAGCAATAGTCTCAGTGGAAGAGTGGATATCAAGACGCAAAGAACAATGAGAAACAAGGAGAAAAAGGTCAGGAGCAAGGTACAACACTAAGAGTTTGCAGCAATCTGTGAAAAACTGTGGAGGCTCTGTCGGGGCTGGGGAGCTTGTTAAAATGGATCCAATCATGAACCCCGTAAGTGCCATCCAATTTTTATCCACCATGTAATACCATCTGGAAAGCATCGACTGACAATGGCTTCATTTTTCAACATGACACTACCAATGCAGTAAATGCATACCTGGATAGAAAAAGACGGACAATAGAGCACCATCAGTCATGGACGACTTCAACATTATTGAAGCAGTGTCGGATCATCTTGACAGAGAACGGAACAAAAGGACATCCAACATGCAAAGAAGAGCTTTGAATGTCCTTCATGAAGCCTGGAGAACTGTTACTGAAGACTACTTAAAGAAATTACAATAAAACTGAATAAGAGTTTAGGCTGTGTTGTCAAATACAGATGGTCATACCAAAATGACTTTGAAGCTCATTAAAACTGTACAAACTCTGGTTTTGTCTCTTATACTGTATTTCTATGGATGTTTGTACAGTAAATTTAACTCACTTCACATGTTCCTGTTAAAGTATAAAGAAAGGTAGCTCAAGAGTTTGACACTGTATATCTGTGCAGGTCTGCTTTTTGTTTCTTCTCTCAGGTTGTTTTCACTTCTTGATTACTTTCATCTGTGTCTTGCTCTCCTGTGTCTCATCATTAACTATAGAGTTTATCCACTCCTGTCTCCTGTCTCTATTTCTTTGTGGGTGTTAGCTTGTCATGTTACATTACTTATGTAATGTGTTTATGCTGTGTTTTTTTCCTGTGGATATTTTTGGACAATATGTGGCTATTTTTGATTCTACTTCAGTCTGATTAATTAGACTGAATCTGTATCCTGCATTCGGGGTCCTCTCTACTCATTACTGTAAGTTTACATGTTAATTAGTCCTCAGGTCATTCTGTAGGTTTGTGTGGATGTGAGAGTGAAAATTTCATCTCTATGGAAGAAAAATAGAAAAATATTTGCACAAAATAATTTTTGATAAAAACTATTTTTACATGCTTCCCAAGTTGAGTATATTCTGATCCTGTTTATATGGCAGTAAATTAACACTTTATGTGGGCTCTGCTGTTTCTAAGCTACAAGAAACGCTAAATTGTCAGTATATTTTAAAAAAAAAAAAAAAAGAATTCGTGGACAGGTGATGTGCCTGGCAGCTTTGACTTAACGGATTAAATGGTCATCATGGTTTAGCTGAGATTTCAAAGGAATACCCATGTCACCTTTTAGAGGGGGAAAAAAGTAATAAGAAATGAAAGGAGCGACGTCAAGGAGAAGAGCTCTGCAGAAGCACAGAACGAGGCATTCAAGCGCCAAAGCCTGTTGCTGTCATCCACAGATAAGAGCACACGAAACACACACACACACACACACACACAAGATGCTCTCTGCCCCATCTGCTCCCCCTCGGGGGATTATCGTCACCTCCAACCGAAAATCAGTTTGTCGCAGTCACATCAGTCTCCTTGGCTACGACTCGCTGTCCATTTTAACAAGCCCTTAAGGTCTCAGTGACACTGAGACAGTTTAGCTGAGGATTTAAATAAATTAAGCCTATCTTCTCTTCTTTGATATATATATATATTTTATTTTATTTTTTTTAAATGGAAAAAGGAGAAGCGCCGTTAGATCCTGTTGGTCTGCAGCTCTGTAGAGTGAAGCATTACAGAAGATTGTTCGATCCTGGAAAAATGTTTAATTTTCACATGACTTAAAAAGACAGCAGCAGTGAAAGAGAGAAATGTGAAATAAAATATAAACAAGGTGAGAACAGGTCAAATTTAAGGTGCCCTTTTCACAGTTTTCACTTTACTTGTGAGAAGATGTGGTGTATGGAGCCGTCTCAGCATCTTAATGAGTGAGGAACTTGATGTTCCCTCCTTTCCTGCACTTGTCACAGTTCAGTTATTGTTGAGAGGCTGAGGGATTTGGTGCAGAACATGGTGTGGGTGTGCCTGTTGTGGTGAAAAAAATCTGTTTGTGCCGTCACTTTGGGATCTGCCTTCCTTCTGGGGAAAACCAAGTTCTTATAGCATAGCTCATTACATCTGGAGAGCAGACTGCAGGCTCATAGTTAGAGTTAAGCGTCTGGGAAAGATGAATACATGTGTGCTTCTGTTACTGTCTAATACAAAAAACAACATGAAAGCATTAACACAAAGTATTAATTCAGTACTTTGTGTTAACTGAGACACAATAGGGATTAAACAGAAGTTTTTGTGCATCATATCAAAGAGACCTGAAAAAAACTGCATATCAGAGCGATACGTGGTGCGATACGTGGTGCGATACGTGGTGCGATGTCTGGTGCGTCACCACGTGCACTGCAGGCTGAACAATGCTTCAAGCTAAATATTGAAGAGATGCTACAACAGGCTGCTGCCGATCATCGAAATGATGACATCCGTATCTGGTACCATACAGACGCGAGCCTATTTAGTCCGTTGTGATGGCAGGCCAACACAGTGATGGCAAGGTTTACCCCTTCTGGTCTGCTTCCAAGTTTGTTGTGCCTGGAAAAATTCCAGAAGGATTTATCCAGGAGTCATACTACTCACAAGTCTGAGAATGAAGCAGCAGCTCTGGATACACTGTCTTTGCACTTATATGAATTTGAGTGTAATCCCATTCTTAATACGTAGGGTTTAATACGATTTTAACCCATCTTTGGCAGCTATAACAGCTTCACCTGTTCTGGGAAGGTTTTCTACAAGGTTTAGGAGTGCGTTTATGGGAATTTGGCTCATTTGTGAGGTCAGACAGTGATGTTGGAGAACATCACAACAACAAGAAGGTCTGGCTCACGGTCTACTTCATTTCAGAGTTGTGCTAACCCAGATTTGTCCATCGGATTGGCAGATGGAAAAGTGTTATTCATCACTCCTGAGAGTGTAGTGGTGATGTGCTTTACATTGATGTATCCGACGCTTTGCACCTCACTTCGTGATGTAAGGCTGGGATGCAGCTGCTCGGACATGGAAACTATGAAGTTCTCTACACACTTTTCTTAAGCTATTCTGAAGGCATCATGACTGACCTCACTCTGTGATTTTTACGTGGCCTACCACTTCATGGATGAGTTGCTGTCATTCCCAATCATTTCCACTTGGTTATAATGGCACTAACAGTTGACTATGGAATCTTTAGTACCAAGGAGATATTCCGACTGGACTTGTTGCACAGGTGGCATCCTATCACAAGCCCACACTGGAGTTCACTGAGCTCCTGAGAGTGACCCATTCCTTCAAAAATGTTTGTAGAAGCAGTCTGCATGCTTAGTTGCTTGATCTTATACACCTGTGGCCATGGGAGTGATTGATACATCTTAATTCAATGATTTGGATCGGTGAATGAATACTCCTTGAAATGTAGAACATCTCAGAATAGAATATCTATTTCTGAGTCTGAAGCTGTTGAGGAAAAGGTTTTCAGCCACATTCATCTGCAACCTTATTGTTTCGGCTTCCCAGACATGCCATGAGGGAGGGAACCTACAGTGATGGTAATTCGAAGGGTTTGCTTTCCAGCTCAGCTCTCTTCAGTACAACGTTTGGAAAAAATGCCCGCACTAGTTCACTGGTCCCATCAACAGGCTCTCAAAATACTCGATCACCCTTGCTTCACGCTAACCCACAAAGAGCAGTGCACCATTGTACTTGAGTGTTAGCCACCTAACACTGAGGGTTACATTCCAGGGACGCCAATGGAGCCAAAACAGAGTGAATCTCATCCCTACCCGTCCTTTTTCACTGCAGAGCTTTTTGTGTACTTCAGCAACGTCTGTCAGGAGATGGGGTGAGGCCACCCCTATGTCTTCAAACTGCCTTCGAGACTGAGGACGTGCTCATCCGGTTCAGGAGCACCTCAAAGAGCTCTTTCCACAATATTCCAGTAAGGCTCAGCAGTTCTCGTCTCTGACCAAAAGCTGGCCTGAGGCTGAGCCAAGTCTGCTTTTCTTATTTCCTGCTCCTGATTCACCAGACAGTTTGCTAGGAGCCATCTGAAAGTCCTTCTCACTGAACTCTTCCCAAGCTTGAGATTTTGGTTCTGCCACAGCAGATGCGACAGCCCTTCTGACCTTTTTTTGGTACCCAACGGCCCTTTAATAGTTATCTATTCCAGCTGACCATTAGGTGTTGATCAGCTGACAGCTCTGTTATCCCTACTGCGTCTTGTCTCCTTAATGGCAAATAATTGTCCTTGAACTTTCTATCATTATTATTGTTATTATTATTTTATATTATTGTTCTGTTTATTTTTATCCTCCTGCTGCTAAACTAATTTCCCCTTGTGGGACAATAAAGAAATTGAATTGAATTGAAATTGAATTGTTCCTCTCTTCAAGAGTGAAGAGTGTCTTGGCAAATACATCAACAACACAGATCAGTGACCTTTCGGTTAAGGTTATCCTGGATCAAGTAAATTAATGCGTGACATTAATTTGTGTCTTTTCTTTTCCAGTCGACACTGTTCAGATTTCTCCAGTCTCTGGATGGGACACCCCCCAGGATCCCACCCAGAGACTGCAACAAGCACGGGTATTCTGAACTGCTGTTTGGTGGATAAGCACAGACGTGATCCTCAAGTTTGGCCAGAAGCTTGTTAGTGTTGGCTTCATGTTTCTGGTCCAAAAGGTACATCCAGCCTTTATACACAGTCAGTATTCAAACCCGTGAGAAGAGCAAAGAAAAAATTGATTAAAACTTCACATTATTAATGGAAAGCTTTTTGGTGGAAATATTTTTAGCTTATGTAATATCCTGCTGCTTGCAGTAATCGGATGATTTAGGATTGTTTCCAGCATCTCAAGATAAAAAATGTTGGTAATTCTTAAAATCTGCACCCACCTAAACAGCCAGTACTGTAACTTCTGGTTTGCTGAGACCAGAATTATTGACCTTTATACATTATATATGCATGAATGATGTTAAATCTCTGTTTGATATTTCCTTATTTAGGTGAATTTTATGGTGCAAACAAAGCGATTAAAGATTTGTCCAGATGTTTCCACCTTTTGAAAAATATCTTTACTTACTTACTGTGTGTTTTTCATTGTGATTACAAAATAAAAGAATGACAAGAGCAGAAAACAAATGAGATCTTAGCAAGAGCATCTAAATTGTACCATGTGTTCTTTCTTTTTCTTTTCTTTTTTTTTTGGTCATGTCTCAGATGATTTGACAGTTAATTGGAAGAACAACAATCAGACAAACTTGCTAGCCTGCTGTGCACCCCGCTTTAGTCTCTGATCAGCTAACCTAGCGGAGCAGAGCATCTCAGGGCTTTACTCGTTTCTCTGTAAATCTGAGCCATGTTGAAGAAGACTGAAGTGGCGAACAGCTGGATTATACAAACAACGGGGAGAGGAGGGCTCATTAAACCGCAAGTCATTTGTACTTGTGGTTTTGGTTATTTAAGATGATCCAACTTTCTGCCTTTCACTGCTGCCTGCATGTGTGATTAAATTAAGGTCTAATGTCTCGTCACATTGCACCATGTTGTGATTTCAATTAAAAGTCCTCCTATTAAAGGTAAAAAATGTCCTGATCACTGTTAAACTGCAGATCATCAAATACAGCAGCAGTTGGGCTATAACAAAACAATTTATGATGCTATTTTGTGAAATGTCATATTTAATTTCTCATCACTTTAAAATGAGGCTCCGAGGCGAGGGTGTCTCATTTGGTTAAACGTCTGTTGTCTCGACTCCTCTCTCCTCGTGTCCCTCCCTCACCTCCTGGTCACCTCAATTCCTCCTGACATGTCTGGTGGGAGGGGCTAAGAAAGGGGAGGAGAGGAGCTGAGGATATGTGGTGTGGGAGAACTGAGAAAGGAAAGCCACTTTCAGGGCTGTGAGAGTGAAATCAAAATATTTAATACATCTGATAAAGCATAATCACGGTTAGTTAGCTAAAACTAAACTATAACTCAGTGTGGGAAATTGTTTTAACTGAAACATAAGCTTGTTTTTTTTGTTTTTTTTTAATTGAAATAATATCGTGCATAAAAAAATATACAGGAAAACATTTTTCGTTTGTCAGGCTGGTGTTGTTATGAGTTCCAGGGATGATTAGGGTTTTTCCAGTTTTCATTATTTTTGCACTGTAGTTTTGCATTGTGTATTCGTGATATTTGATTTTGTTGTTGCTTTCTGTTATTTCTTAGTGTTTACCTGTCTTGGTCTTTCCTTTAACTGATTCAAGTTCGTGTTAGGGTATTTCATGGCTTCAATTCGGTGCAGCAAAAATGTTTTCTATCAGTGGTCAGCAGCAGAGCGGGATGTTGCTCAGGGGAGCAGGAAGGTTTGCATGTTCGAGCTCAAGCAGCAGGAACACTGAGCAGTGTTACATCAAAAGACACGAATCAACCTTCGGATCTTTAAGCGTGGAGACTTTCTAAGTTTACTCGCGCTGACGGAAAACCCACCTTATGAGAACAGACACCCCCACATCCTCACAGTTCTTGTAGACGTGCCCCCACGTGTCCTGGACGATCTCCCTCTCGGTGTCGGACAGCGGCTCCGCGCGCTCCGGACGGTCCTCGCACTCCACCTTTCCTCTCTGCACTCCCAGCAGCTGCGGAGGTGGCGAGGGTGGCGGCGGAGACTCCCGGCGCGACATCCTCCTGCGGCGCAGCAGCCCGGAGGCTCCCAGCAGCGCCCGGGGGAGGTAGGGAGCAAGGGAGGGGGGGAGGGAGACGGAGAGCTGAGACCCCACGGCGGGAGCTTGGAGGAGAGACGGGATGAGAAGAGAAGTAGAGAAGAAGAGGAGGAGAGCGGGAGGAGAGAGGAGGCAGACGACACTCAGAGCCAAGAAAAGGAAAGGGAAAATGAAGCTCCGCTGCCACCCACCGAGCTCTCTCACTCCAAACTCTCACTCGC
>NW_005187469.1:1294547-1305324 GCF_000239375.1 Pundamilia nyererei | reverse complement strand
TAAAAGAGGAGGCGAGAGAGAGAGGAGCACATATCTTAGTGCATATGTGGACACATGCAAAGAGTGAGGACTCATTTCTGTCTACATGGTATATTTTCTTCTACATGCCATTAAAACATGTAAATATGTGATTATTAGAGGCAGCAGTGCAACGTTAGCGCAGCAGAGAAACCTTTGCTCTGCATGAGTCTGTGTGGGACTAACAGGATCCCAGTGTCTCAGCATCTCTCAATGATTTAAAGCCAACAACTTTATTCTTTTGTCACTCTTTGCACAGTGCTGTCTTTTAGAGAATAAACGGTGCTAATGAATGAACACAATCTCCTCAGCAACAAACAGAAAAGCCCCTTTATTAGATACAACTTGCTAGTACTGGGGTGGACCCCTTTTGCCTTCAGAGCCACTGCTTCATGGCTGAAGCTGCTTCATTCATCAAAGTGCTGGAAGCATTCCTCAGACATTTTTGGTCCATGTTCACGTGATAGCGTCATAGATTTATCAGCTGCATGGTGTGAATCTTAAAACAATGTTCAGGTAGGCTGTGGTATTTTAATAATGCTGAACTGTCACCTAGTGTTGTCTTCTGCTGCTGCATCTTACCTGATTCGACGTGTTGTGTCTTTAGAGATGCTCTTTCTCGTGAATTGATTGTAAGGAGTGGTTATTTGAGTTACTTTTACCTCTGGATCTGCTCAAAGCAAATCTATCCATGCTCCTCTGACCTCTGATGTCAACAAGGTGCTTTTACCAGCTCACTGGATATTTTTTCTTTATCTGAAAGTTCTCTGTAATCCCTAGAGATGGTTGTGCAGGAATATCCCAGCAGATCTGTGAAGTACCAAGACTAGGTCAACTACATCGTGTTCAAAGTCACTCAAATCCCCTTTCTTCACCATTCTAATGCTACAGGTTAAATGCATTGAGTTGATGCAATATGATTGACTGATTACACATTTATGTAATCAACGCCTATTCAATGAGTAGTTGAATAGGTGTACCTAATAAAGTGTCCAGTGCAAGTTTTTCACTTGGGAGCTGGTGGAAAAATCAAAAGCAGAGAAAAAGAGAGCGATGTTGGGAATTCTCAATTGTTGCTAAATGTCTGATGCTTGTATATAAAACTGTTCACTGATGCTCTGTCATTTTAATGCCTGGTAATTCATCCACTTGGGGCCTTTTTAACCTGGAGCTGGTAGAAAAAATATGAGCAAAAGACATTTCTATTCTGAAACCAGTTAATTAATAACAGTCTTAAAAACCCAGACAGCCTGGCGTTCATATACATCACACCTAAATAACCAGTCTGTCAGCATGCAGGGTGGGGTTAACTTGCCAGATCTGACATTTATCTTTTACATTTTTAACATGGAGCTGTGCAAAAAGCATCATGAGTGTGCAGGGTTGTACAGTGAGCATGTGCAATCCTGCACAGCTTCCTTGTATAAAGCTTGATTTTGCCCATGTGAGAATAAGACAAATAACAGTGCTGTGTCTTTTTCCTGCCCACTCTATGCAGAAAGCCTGACCTAAACCAAGTGATGTCTTTCCAATGAGGATGCATTTGAAGCGACTTCAAAAAATGTCAGTCTGATTCTCCCAACATTATCTAGAGGTCATGTGTGAAAATGGCATTAGAGTAGTTTTACGAGCTCCAGCAAAGAGGCAGGAATTCATTTGCATACCTAGAGATCCAAGCATGGAAAGAAGCTAGCAGCGTGAAAGGCCTTACATCAAGGCCATTTAAGACTTTAATGGATTATAGTCATAGTCAAAAATAGTTCTATAAATGTATTTTGATAAACTGAGCTTAGCTTTTAAGGGTTCATTAGTGCCAAGTCAGGAAGTTTAAGCTGACCTTGCTAACACAGTTTTTCATAGTTTTCTTTTAGAAAACTATGTTGAACAATCTCAGTAAAATTAAACTGTGAAGTTGATAGCCATGAACGTAAAACAATAAAATATTCTGTAGAGTCACTGCTGTCGATCCAAGATTAATAAAGGAACAGAACCCTTTCATATTTAATCCGTTTTTCCAGAAATAATAACGTATCCTCGTTTACTTCAAGCTTTGAAATCAATCTTTGTTCTACTGCCTCAAAGTGGATTAGGAAAAACTGCACATTCAAGCTCCCTCAAGAATCATAAAATGTTACCTGAAAATAAAAGCAAGGCTATTAAACAGATCCAGAGAGGTGGATGATGATGTGCTTTCTACTCATGTGACCACAAATTGCTCACATCATCTAAATATGTAAGATTTAAAACAAAAAAAGACAGAGAGAGAGAGAGAGAGAGAGAGATCTGACACTTCTTCTCACTTGTTTTCGGGATTATAGAGGTAAAAATATCAAAAAGCTGCTCCCTCCACTTTCAGCCTGCCAGGTTTAATTTACCATGCTTTCATCACTGGAGATAATTACACTTACCACTGCTTTCTATACGGTAAAGCTGGTTGACCTTCCCTATCTGAAAAATCTAATAACCACCAGTACTCATACAATGGGATAGAAAATTGCCATCTTATATCTCATCTTTGCTACTGCTGGGACTGCGACACATATTTAAACCGTTTCACTGACTGGTTTAATGTATCAGGAGCCCTGAACCAGAACCGATGTAGGAAAGCCTGTCTTTGCAGTTTGAGCAGCAGTCTCATGGATAATATACCACATCATGTCCCCTCTCTGTACCTCAACAAGCCAACAACAACCTCCACCTGCCTGCGATTCCTTTACAAGCTTGTTTAGTGGAATATGTCTGCTCTTATTGCTTTTGTAAATGATGGCAATTTAATTCAATTCTGTTTTATTTATACAGCACCAAATCACAACAAACGTCACCTCAAAACACTTTACATAGTAAGGTAGCGAAAGAAATCCCACAATCACATGACTTGGGAATAGTGGGAAAGAAAAGCTCAATTTTCACAGGAAGAACTCCCAGAAGAGCCTAGTTCTGCTAGAATGCTCACCTAACAACTTGTCACCTCACATAAAAACAAAAACAAAAAACACATTTTAGAAAATTTCAAAAATTCACATTTTTATACCCAAATTTGAGTATAAAAGATTACATTAAAAAATTTCTGGATAGCAACAATAATCATATTTTTATATGATTATTTACCATTTAAAAATATTTTAATTAAATTTTAATTAAAGAGCTTGCACCTGCTGGTGGATTAACCAATACAAGGACGTAAAAAATGATTTTGGTCATTTCAAATACTGTTAATTTAGGGCATAAATCTTAGATTAGGTGGTGGTCTACCACATTAGTTAAGCATTGGAAATGATGATAATAATGAATATGATCAAAACTGAGTCGTGTTTCAGAGCTTTGTTTTGAGCATTTTGGCTGCATCACAGGTCACTTGGCCTTAGAGAACTCCTTTCTCTATATTTATGAATTAAATTTAAAACAATGACAGATATGTTGTAGTCAATAGAACTTGAAACTTGCAGCTGAGGCTATAATATCATCAGGAAAGTGTTTTAATGAGGTTATATGTGAAGATACCCAGGTACTGTTTTCCTATAGACTTCAATATATCTGACCTTTTTTTTAAAAAAAACACCAGAAGAGTCGCCCCCTGCTGGCCTTTAAGAAGACTGCAGATTAAAGGTGCTGCACATTCAGTCTATGTCTATCATATTTATACAATCACCATGGCAGCCTGTGGCTACATAATGACAGGATATGATGTGATAGGAGTTTCCTGTATGTTCATTTTGTTATCATAGTTATTTTATAACACTGTGAACATTGTATCCTCAAGTAGCCAGTTAACAGTGTTATCTTTAAACTGTCAGGACTTAGTGATAGATTTAATTCGGTTCTATTTAAGCAGAGGCAACTCACTCATAAAGCGCCACATTTTAAAACAAACGGTTCATAATATTCCCCAGAGCCCAGGGCGAGAGATGAAGTATTCAGATTCTGATGTTTTACACATCAAACAATCATATTTACCATTTCTACAAGAGCAAATGTCTGAAGTTTTGCTTGTAAAATTAGTGAAACTGTGACAATACTGTTTTTTAATTAAAAACAGCTACTGTTTAAAGATCTCCAGACTGACGTAAATGATCGTCTATTTTCTTTTATAACCATTTTGCTTGCTCTCATATTGAAAAAATAAATATATTCACTTTTCGTGGCAATAAACAGAGTAGGGCCAACTTATTATTGTACAGATGAGCTGCAGGGGCTATTGTCAGAGGGCACCAGCATAGAAATGAGTCATAATGTAAAGATGGCATTGAGACAAAGAAAACAGTACATGCTTTAAAACTCAAGGAGAAGGTTCTGCTTATACACAAACTCTCTCTGGACATTGCAGTAGACAGTTGAGCAGGTCCGGAGGAAGCCGAGAACAACATGGCCCTGGAAAGGAAAGAGACCAGACCAGAATGTCATTAAAGTTAATGCAGGCTCCTGCATAATCACCATTTCTTTCTCAATCCTTCAAATAATATTCGAGCTACTCCGAGTGCTGCTCCATCATGTTTAAAGCCTGTAAATGCCTGTTTTCTTAGATGTGTGCCACCTGTATTTTACCGCACAGCCTTCACTACGGGCTGTCGGTACAGTCAGGTCTTTTAAGAGGGCCTTCCAGATCATGACCTCAGCGTCCTGGAAGGTGGTTGTTTTCAGAAGAAGCTTTGTGTTCGTGAGTGGTAAGAACTGCTGCAAAAATGGGACTGAATAAAATAAAGAGACTCGACTATAAAAATATTTCAGACTCATTTGTGTGTGCTTTTTTTTAACTATTTAAAAAACTGTTTTGATCCGGTGAAGAAAATTTGATTTTCAGAACTCAGTGATAGAGAAAATTGCTTATTAAGATGTAGATTTTTGCAATGAGCAAGCGCCAAGAGAGCACATCAATCTATATTTGTGCAGAAGACTGAAGGCTGTGCCCGAGGAGGAGGTCAGACATTTATCTCAATCCAATCTGCCATGGTGGTATTGAAAACGCCACATTTGGCATTCCTTATTTAAAAAAGAAAAAACTACTAAACTGCTGTCTAGACAAAAGCAGCAGAGGGGTGGTGGAGGACGATGCTGCTGACAGGTCTATTATGCCACAGAGGCGACTGGAGAAGCCGACAATCGAGAGATGGAGCTGTCACAGCATTTTTCAAAATGGCAGATTTCACTGCAACACCAAAGGGTGTCACTCTGTCACTCGTCAATGCACGATGCAATAACTGCCTCAGACGTCTTGCATCTGTCACAGCTATGCTGGTGCTCACTATGTAGCATGAAATATTGAAAAAGAAGAAAACTGCTATGTGTACTGTGTTGTGAGTGCCAAAGCTGTGTGCATTGCACGACTGGGACATTTATGAAGGAGGACAAATGAATAGAAAACACAATCAGAAGCCTGACAAACTCCCCTGAGCATGAAAATCACCATGGTCAGTCTGTCTTGTCTCTGCTAGCCAGCTAACTAGGCCTCTTAGTTAGCTAGTTTAGTGTTTTCTGTTAATTTATGTTGTAAATTTATGTTGCATGTAGCACCTTGGTTCCTGGAGGAACGTTGTTTCGCCTCACTGTGTACTGTTAAACTGTATATGGTTGAAGTGACAATAAAGCCAACTTGACTTGACTTGAAGTGTAGTTTTGACAATACATAAAGTATATAATCATGTATTTGTTAAGCACTACACAACTCAAAGAGTATGTGAGTAACAAAGGCTTTAGCCACTGACTTCAACTGGACCCATGAGGCTCAAAGTCAGCAAAATTTTTAGTTTATGCAGCTGCTGCCCTCTACTGTCTGCTGCACCCATAGTAACATGAGGCAAGTGTACCAAAGACTTTGAAAGAGAAAATGAGCTGAAACCTTTGACTTCTTTCCAAAAGACTGGAGGTCCACACCGAGCTGGTCTGGTCTCTCTTTATTTTAAAAGTCCCTTGATGGGAAAAAAATTAACAACACTACAAAATTTACAATATTATATTTTTTTAAATTGTAGATAAGATAGTATTTACAAACACTATAAAAATAAAACTCAAATTTAAAAAGTAGACTATATCATTTTGATTCACTGTCAAATACTTTAGTATTTTTTAATTTAGTTTTTTTACAGTAAGATATAAATGGTATAAATGTTAATAACTTCAGTAAATACCTAAAGATTTTATTTATTTTTCATTCATTTTATTTATTAGCATTGAGATTATTGTTGAGAAGTATAATTACATTTATGATATGACCTTAAAAATGGTTAGAAAAAAATATTAATAAAAGCATGAAAATTTACTCTGAATCCTCATGTAGCTAACATGTTAGCAAGATGCTACATGAATAAGATACAACTTTTACTGCTTTACTTGTATGTCAGTGCATAGCTGAGTTAGATATTAGGCTATTTTGGGCATTTCTAGTTGGTGTTCTGTTAGATAGTTTGTGTTTACTGCCGTGCTATGGAAAATAATCTGGTTTGGCGCTGTTTTATTTATTTATTTGATGCTAGGTTTAGCCTTAATAATGTTTAATCAGGAAGCACCAGCTGAGGCGTGATTAGCTTTGAATACGTCACTAAATTTCCTGCTCTACTTGGCTGACTCAAAGTCTTCATATATCACTACAAACTCTTAATTCTGTGATTTCCAGACCCGGTCTGGGAAACTTTGGGACATTTTGTAAAGTAATTTGTATCAGCATCTCTGATGAATTTCTCAGGGTAAGCACCAACTCTCTGACTCCATCTTGTGGTCAGTTGGTGTTAATGCAGAATGAATAAACCAGGCTCTTCACCAGTACTGAACAGATGCAGAGAAGCGCAGTTCCTACAAGACAAACATGCACAATCGTATAGGTCGTTTTTCTATTTTACCACTTAGTAGTTTATTATAACAAACTTTAAGAATCTGTCTGTGGAGCAAAGAGATTACAGAAGAAGTGAAGAGGCACATACAATATATTTACACTTAAGTATTTTTTTAAAAACTAAATACCTTGTTTTTGTTTCACTGATTTATTCAAATATTTGTATGTGAAGCAAGTGTTTACTAAGACAATGTGGACTTTTTCTTAACAGACGTACTCAGTTACTTGTGATTTGTTACGTTTTTCTTTACTTTTTTCTTATGTTTTTTTAAATACTGGAAGTGTCCACAGTCAGCCCACCAACTTAAAGTTAAAATCTGCACTCTTTCAGGATTGTACCTGTGGCAAAACATCAGTTAATTCCACCTTTAGTTATTTCTATTATTAATTAATATTATGTTCAGCGGTGCTAAAGTATTACTCTTATTTAGTTTAATTTTTTTAGTTTAGTTTTTTTTTTTTTTTACTTCTCCAGATACAAAAGGAACAACAGATATATTTTTAAACCATTTGGTTTGACAGATGTTCATGAAGGAATAGTACAGGTGTATTTGGGATAATACTGGAAAATTATACCTGAGGGAAAAGCTAAATTTAAAGCAATTTTTACTAATAATATCCTCAAGAATTAGCAAAATTCTGTGCGGGTGTTGTTGCTGTTAGTGCTGTGAATAATATTGCCATATTAATTTTGCACACGTACATGCAATGAGTTCATAGTCAGATTATTCTGATTAGTTGTTTTGACCGAGGCGTTTCCTGAATCTTTCTAATATATATATAAGAATTTTGTTTGATATACCTAAAGAAGGTCTGATTGACTGTACTTTAATAAATATACCAGCAGTAACTTGGACAGTGGGCGGGAGTTATGTTTAACTGTTTTTATGAGATTTCTCTGTGTGGGCTCGTGTGTATTTGTCAGGATGGAGCTGAGCCTAAAAATAAAAATATTGAGGTGGATGCCAACAGTGTAAGTTTATCCTGCTGCTAGACTACAGGAAACAGCAGGAGGAGAAATGAAAAGCAAAGTGTGAATTACGAATTTCAGCTTGTATTAGGAACATAACTGCTGTCGTGGTGGTATAAAAAAAAACAGAATAGAAACATAGCTACAAGTTTATAAAAAAAAGAAAAAGGCTATCCCACAAGGCCTGTCCATATAGGTAAGTGCATTTATTTATATTGAGTATTTCAAGATACAAATCATTGGGTGCTTCACAAATAAAATCATAGCACTTTAACAATTTTTTAGGGGTTTTGGGGTTTTGTTTTGTTTTGTTAGCTTTCCCCCCTCATTATTGTGTTATCTTATTTTCATCTATAGATTACGGTTTATTCATTATTGTGCATTTTTATTTACCTTGACTATATTTTATATTACATTTTATAGCTAGCCTTACTTTATATTATTTTACTTACATATTTTTACTTCATTTTTTATTCATTTTCCCATTGTTTTTCATTTATGTACCCTTACTTATCGACTTTATTTTTTCTTATTTTATGTTGCTTATTAACATAACTGGTTTTGCTTTATTCTTTTTCTGTCTTACTATCTGCTTGTCAGTCACCTGCAAAGCTGAAAGATGGTACAGAAAGTCTGATTGATTGAAAGTTTGATTTCCGTGTAAACAGCAGCTCCAGTGGCTCTACACGAGAATCTGACTGAGGCCAGTTCAGAACTGGTTAAAACCAGCAGGTAGACACATGGACATCAAATAATATATGACTGGGACTGGGATTTATGTGATTGTTATGACCGATCACATGAATCACAGGTGGGCAGTATACAGCTGGCTATACATACAACTTTCTGTGCTATATAGATGTCTATAAAATGGCATGGTCATTTAATGGGCTTAATGTGTAATATGAAAAGCAAAATATTGTATATAGCTACATTTCAATGTAGGTGAAAGTGTGTACAAAGTCTCTATGAAAAGCTGAAGCAACAAAAACTATGCAGATAATGTCATAGAGCAACTGTGTGGACGTCAAATTTAGTTCACAAATAAAGAAAACAGAGACACACTGCTATGAACTGCAACATGACAAAAGGCAATGGGAGAACTGAGGCTATGAATGGACTAACTACAAGAAGTGGACACACCTACGGAAAAAACATGGGTTAAAAAAAAATCAGGAAGACAGAAGCAGACACAAGACACAGGAGATAAGTATTACCAAAATAAACAAATAACTTGAATACAGAGGTAGATACACCTGCACACAGCAACTTTAAGCTATGGGAAATGTGGGCGAAGACTGGGAAACCTGAACAAGAAACTCAAAGAAATTCATGCATCAGAAAAGCTCCAAGTATTCACAAACTCTTTCTTAATAATAACAAGGTGGTTACCATAATGACTGCAATTAAAACTAATAAGCAAATAATTCATGCAAGATACACTTAATTTTAAAAGTTACCCTACGTTAGAGCCAGAATAGAGCCAGTAAAAGTTAATGAGTAAAATTATGAGCCAGTAAAAGTTTGAAGTAAAAAACTAAACATTGTTGTTCTTATTTCCCTCCTAATAGTCAAAACGTTAATTATATAAATCAGGAAATATCAATTTTCTGTCTTTTGCTAGTCATCAAAAAAAGAAAAGAGCGGCGACATGAAGACAGGACAAAAAAGCATCTATGTACATAAGGTGATCAAGCGACGAATGATACACCCTGTAGTAGTAGTAGTGGTTTTTGTTTTCCTCTGACATCGTCCAAGCAATGGCACTATCTTTTTAATGCAACAGGGGGCGCAGTAAACACAGCGAATTGTTCCACCACTCTGAACAGATAAGACAGAGCACACAGAATAAATCTAACTATAGTAGAATAACAAGCTTACTCGATTTGACTTGGTTATCAGTTTAAGTGTTTGATTATTTAACAAAAAACAATAAAACATGCCTTAAAAAGAAACAAGAATGACACACATGTAGCCAGAAGGTTCTGTAGATACTGGCAAGCTAAACGTTATGATATTACGAAAATTTAATGCAAACAGGATTTTAAAAGGGCAAAGTAAATATAAAACACAGGAGGAAAAAAACTCATATCCAAGAAAGATTTCCATAATTTCTGCATAATAAACACTACAATACCACTACAATACACCACTACATGGTGTATTCTATGTATGAATAAACAAAAGAAAATACCATTATACAATAAATAAAAATTGTACTTAATCAAAACCTAATACTGTTGCTTAAAACACTGCAACACTGATATAAAAGTAAATATATATATATATAAAAATACCATTATACAATAAATAAAAATTGTACTTAATCAAAACCTAATACTGTTGCTTAAAACACTGCAACACTGATAAAAAAGTAAATATATATATATATATATATAGTTTTAATTGGTGATGTACAGAGATTTTGCAGAAGGAACTTTACAACATTACAACATACATGGGGACAGAGATCAAATAGCCATATACATTGTTGGTCAACATATCCAACAGAATTTCAATTTCTCAAAAGTGTAGTAAGATGTAAGTAATAGTTCCCAGTTGTTGTAATCTTTCTTAATTGTCCAAAATTCAAAGATCTAGACATTAATGCTCAAAAAACATCTCACACAACATATCAATATTAACGCAAATGATTGCCTCAGTTGTTGAGTACTAGTAAATTTAACAGCTTAACCCTCTGGGGTCCAGGGTATAATTGGCTACTTTTTGACTACTTTTGATTTTACCTCTATATTTCACCTTTAAAATATGTTTTTTTGGCCGTGTTTGGTATCAGTATTTTCAGCACAACCTCAAATATCTGAAATTTGAGTTATTTTTTCATTTTGGTATTTTATATTAGCACAGTTGATCTAAATTCAGACAAAAAATTCAAAATCCAAGTAGAAAAAAGTTATATTTTTTACTGTAAAACCCACAAACTTGTTTAACGAATCATTTTCATA
>NW_005187469.1:1291310-1294527 GCF_000239375.1 Pundamilia nyererei | reverse complement strand
TATATATATATATGAATACACATAGGAATTGCTTTGTCACAGCGATAGAGTGTAAACAGGTTAAAGGTGTTGTAGCTCGGTAAAACCAAATACATAGTGTATTTAATGAATACACATAAATGTTCCAGATTTTTTTGTCTTAATAATTAGATATGGTTCTACTACGTCCCACTGGAGCAGCATCCAACGGTCTGCAGGTGTTCATTTATTGGCCACAGACAAATGGCATTTGGGCGGCAGTTGTCGACTAACTAAGCTAAAGTTTCGGCATGGGGAATTGTTTTTTCACCAATCGCATAGAGGCATCAGACTTTGACAGCCAATCATATTCCTAGTAGGCGTTGCCTTAGAGGAGTGCGGCGGCGGCGGTCGTGCTGTGCATCTTCTCGGGCCCGGTAGAGTTCGGTTGAGCGGGTGCTGGATGGTGGGGGAGTACCACTGATGAGAGAGAGCGGGCCGGAGAAGGGACTGTTTAGTACGTTTCGGGGGACTATTGCTATCATCTGCTGGACACTGATAAACACTCGGGTCGGGTTTCTTCGTCTATTGCGGGAGGTAAGCAGAGCAGAGAAGCCGGGGACGGGAGTTTTAGTGGGGATGTGGTGGTTAGCAACAGTAACAGTTAGCTAGCGGATTATTGTGGCATGACTTTCTAATGATGGAGGACCATCAGCTTGGCTAATGCTAGCCGCTGTCCCGGCGCCCCGGACCCAACATACTGTTTTTGTTCACATATAGATGAATGTGTTGAAGATTTTCCGTTTTCAAGTTTAATCTTCAAGGGTTTAGTCTGAAACAGCGTGGTCATTGTCCGCCTGCTTTATCCCCACCCAGACGTCTTTGAGCCACCCACACCCATGATGGGATTGTGCCTTAGGAAGCTGCACAGTTCATCCCTAAAACTCCCATTTGCGCAGACTATTTAGGAATCTCTCTTACCTCATCGTCTTAACGTTATAAGAGCAGCGGTTCAAACCAATTCAATTGTGTACAGTTGGCTAAACAGAGCAATGAGTCCTTGTAGGTATCTTTTTTTTCCCAGTGGGTGGGAGGTGAAGCACA
The DNA here is from genome assembly GCF_000239375.1 of Pundamilia nyererei. Lineage (NCBI taxonomy): Eukaryota > Metazoa > Chordata > Actinopteri > Cichliformes > Cichlidae > Pundamilia > Pundamilia nyererei. Next base: position 1,293,465 of record NW_005187469.1, on the reverse strand, counting down.
GCACGCCAACTTTGAGCTAATGTTAGCGAGCTAATCTAGCCAATGCAGCTGTTTGGCCTGGCCCGGTACATATTTGCAGCCCTTTACGAGGGGGTTTCACGGCTACTTGCAATTTCACAGCTCTTTATCTTACCGGACATGATGAGGACAGGATATTGCCAAGCTGAATGAGAGTGACTGAGGGGATGGAGCAACAAGGCAGGCGCACTGATCCCGCTCCATCCCGTGACCTGACCCAGATTTGGCTGCAACAGCGCCTGATTTAAGCATGGGACTAGATTGTTGTGTAAATATCTTTAGGAATACATAATTTCCTCGGGGATTAATAAAGCATTCTAATTTAGCTGAGGTTGAGTTAGATTAATAAGATGCATCCAGACTTGTCTCCGCGTCAGCTGTTGAAAGCATCCAGTGCCAAGGTTTACAGTTATCCCGCTATCTTTCATTTCTATCTTGATGTTATTTTGTGCCCACAAGATAATTGGGTGCACTTCTGAAATATTTTTTTAAATTATAAAAATATAATGAACTTGAGTTAAAAATGTAAAAGATATAAGATCATTATAGACTGCTGCAGGCATGTTTATGTGTTGAACTGCAGCTGATGATTATTGTAATTATTTAATTGTCAGGTGATTGTTGAGTGTATAAAATGATAGTTTTTTTTTAGACTTGCAATGATATATCTGCCCGATATTGGTATGGACTGATATTTGCCTTGCTGACTGATGTCAGTGGGCAGTAGTTTACTGGCACAGCCTACATGGTCAAAAAATGTGAAAAGAGCAAAAAATATTTTTATGTCAAGCTACTTTTATTCATATAAAACATGTAAATTAAAAACAACAGGATCTGACCCAAAGTCCTGTCCGGTTGTGTCATACGTATTAAGATTTCAAATCTCTAAAAACAAATCACAACACCCACATTAACAACATTGTTAAAATGTGATGAGTAATAATAAAAATGTTATAGGTCAATGTAATGTTAAGTAAAAATTTCTTTTTTCTTTTTTAAATGTAAATAGTTGAGTCTCTAGAGCTGTACTGGACAGGTCCTTATGTGGGATAGCAGACTGTTTAAGAGGCTGAAGGTAACAACGGAGAAAGCCCGGTCATCTTTGGTGTTTCAGTGAGATATGCCCTCAGTGACCTTGAGGCAAAATGTGGAGTTAATAGATCAATAATATGTTGTGGAGCTGACCCAAAGAGGGGTTTACAAAATAAACATTTAGGGGCAGATATACTGACTTGCAGCAGCACAAACTGGGTAGAGTTGGTATTTAGAAAGAGATTGCAGTGACAAGATTGTGTGTCAGGTATGACTCAAAATGTTGCATATGCATTTCTGCGACTTCGTTTCTCGAGGCAGAAAATATAAAATGCTCAAACTGATTTAATGTGTTTGCAAAATAGCTAATTGTGCCAGTATTTAATGCCAAAAAGCATGTTTTTGAACTTGAAATTGAAATGAACTGGAAAAACTAAGCATAACTATTAGCGCTATTTGGGGATTACACTCACTTGATATTTTGCACCGTTTAATATATTTAACCCTTAAAATCAGTTTTATGTTTCACAGTTAGGCAGTGAAATGTAGCCAAAACAGTCTGGGTATTTTTGTTTTTGTTGACTTAAACATTGATTTCCTAACTTGGTAAATAAGATTAAACAAATGCTTTCATAAATAGTCGAAATTAAAAAACAACATGGAAGAAAATATCAATAATCATGATAACATTTTAAATTGTGATTTAATAACCAAATATTCAATATAAATATAAATATTTATTACATTTTAAAAAAGACAACACACCTGCATCTTTTTGAGGAAAAAAAGACCTAAATCATAAAACTTTTTTCTCAGTTACCAAATCTGTTAACAGGCAAATATTTTTGCTCTGATTATATGGTAATGGTATTAAATTATTTCATTTACTTAATTTTTCTATCAGACAGAATAGTCAGGGTTTCTCCTTTGCTTTTGAAGCGGCACAGATAGTGACGTTACTCTACATGTGGGCTGGTTATGCTCAGGTAGGAGGCTTGACACTCACACACAATCTGTCTGAGCCTCCTGCAAATGATTTGGAAAGCCCTAAATTCATGTGAATAAAGTAACTTAAACAAATTAAATGGCAGAATAGAGATAATTT
>NW_005187469.1:1287489-1288690 GCF_000239375.1 Pundamilia nyererei | reverse complement strand
CTTGCTTCCTGTTTCTAGCACTTGTGCTCCTATATTATGGTAAATGGTAAATGGACTGATTCTTATATAGTGCTTTTCTACTCTCCCGGAGTACTCAAAGCGCTCTATACAATATTAGCACTAATGGTATAGGATAACAGGTATCAACTTGGAGAATACTGTAGCACGTCAGACAATGGTTATGGGGCTGTGATCACATCACGGTTGGCATGTGCAACAACCAATGCAGTGACTATAAACAGAGCTTTAGTCACTGTGATCCGCTTTCCTTATTAGAGCTCATGGATTGAGCTTGTTGTCCAGTTTTTGCAAGACGGGTGTGTCTGCTACAGACCTGTAAGTCAGTTAACACAGCCTGACAACAAGCCTGTTAACAGTAGCTTTGCTCAGACTTTACTGTTTGCCACAAATTATTGTGGTATTTGAGCTAATTGATGTAACTGCATAATCATCCATATTGTCCTGACTGAAGTGTTGATTGCAAGATTGTGTGGTCAAGTAGTTATCTAGCCAAGTTCTTTCTCTAACACACCAGATTTGATAGATGTCATCAAACCACATAGGTGTTCCCTATCCTGTCCAACTTTGCCCTTAACCTATTCAGTAAATCAAAATTGACAACAAAATAATGTTGTCAATTTAAGTTAATGTTAAAAATGTAACTAACTGCTTGTTTATAGAGTATTTAGCTTCACATTGGCACAACCAATCATAACCACAAACCAAAACTGTAAAATGTATTACCCCAGTAAAAGCTACTGTTACAAATCAGAAACAATGACATAAATTATTAAGAACACGGCTTTGTTTTGAAGAAGCTGATAGCTGTTGTTTTCAAAAGGATTCCAGTCATTACCATCTGAGCTTGCTAAGAGCCAACATTTAGCAGCCATTACAAAAGCTGCATCATCCGAGAAACATTTAACCACCACCAGCACTCAACTATCTGAGTTACATCTTGATGGAATCATGTCATAACTGAAATTGTTAAAATTGAATGTTGATGTGACGTTATATCAACCATCTCACAGAGATGCTAGAGTTTTAGTCATGCTAAGTTAGTGTAAACTGGCTTTACTCACATACAGCCGAATTGTAAATGTTTATGATTCATATCACAAGTGAAGACCCATCATTATGCACAGTAGAGCAGGGAGATATGGCCAAAAATATTTATCACGATATATATTTGAAAATTTGC
>NW_005187469.1:1283680-1286231 GCF_000239375.1 Pundamilia nyererei | reverse complement strand
CAATCCATAACACCACTGACTCTAAACCTAATAAATGCTCTCATTACTACTACTATATTCAATTTCAATTTCTGCCACACTGTCATGTCCTACTGAGACCTGCCTTTTGTAACATGTTTTTAATAGTTAATTGTTTCACATTCAGCTATCTAGCAAAAGGTCCCTGGTTCAACTCCAGGAGGCGGCAAGTCCCTCTGAGCAGCTAAAAGTAGCTTCTGCCTGAAAAATGGCCTTGGTGTTTTAACTTTTCACAGATCTTTAAGTAAGGGTACTACTCACAATTGAGTGGTGAAATTGGTTACATTTTGATGAACTTTGTGCTTTGCTTGCTCTCTACAGGTGGCCTAGAGTGCTCTGCTTCTGGTTTCCAGCAGCAATGACACAGAGGAGTGGACAGGAGGACCCGGAGCGGTACCTCTTTGTGGACCGCGCTGTGGTATACAACCCGGCAGCACAGGCCGACTGGACTGCCAAAAGGTTGGTATGGATTCCATCAGAACGCCACGGCTTCGAGGCTGCAAGTATTCAACAGGAGCGTGGAGATGAGGTGGTGGTGGAGCTAGCAGAAAACGGGAAGAAGGCGGTGATCAACAAGGATGACATCCAGAAGATGAACCCGCCCAAGTTCACCAAGGTGGAGGATATGGCTGAACTGACCTGCTTGAACGAGGCATCCGTGCTTCACAACCTCAAAGACCGCTACTACTCCGGCCTTATTTATGTAAGTATTTGCACATTATAAAGAAGTACAACAATTCATAAGAAATGTCTTCTTCAGCAGTTCAGTTGTCGTCATTTGACATGACATGACTTACTTTACTATGACTTGTCGGTATAGGTTTGGTTAGGTTGGTTAATGTGATTGATATTACTGTAATGTTAAAAATCCCGCAGAGGTAACATTTTAAAACTGTAAAGTAGGAGAATAACTATAGTCAATTATTTTTTGTGACTATGATCATATCTATTCTGTGTTGCTGACATGTGAGTCTCAGGTGATAGTTTTGCTAGCCAAAACCAGTGGCGTTTAACAGTGAGAGAGAGGGTCAACTGGAATACCTAGTTCCATTCACTTTACAAGGCTTTAAACAGAAATGGTGGATTCCTGGTAAAAACTTTCATGGAGAAACATCACTATCCCCCCACCCAAAAAAAAAAAAAAGAAAAAGCTTGGTATATAATAACTTTGCTAATTTAATGTCTTGTTGTTTTACTGGGTTCGTTATATAATAAAAACAAAGATTATTAAACATGTGGTTCATTTTAACCAAAACAAAGATAAACTATACTTCCTCTATTTCACACTTGATTTTCTTAATTCAAGAGTCTGAAAAACACATTTCCTTCAATGGGCAAGCCTTCGTGTCCCATATTATCTGCTGATTTCCCCTGTGATTATTACCCACTTAATGATACGCATTCCTGGAATAGCACAAATGCAGAGGTTGTGGGCCACCTGAGACCCAGGAAGGAGGTACAGTTCGGCTGCCATGTTCACACTTGAATGCGTGGTTAGAAATTAGAGGTATTGTACTTAGAGCAGAATGTAAGGCTTGTGCAATTGTGTTTTTTTCTTTTAGTTCATAATATTTTATAATTTAGCTTGAAATTATTTGGTTGAAAATTATTTCAGATTGTTTGTCTTGTTTTGAAAAGTGTAAGCGTAGCTGAGACTGCTTTCGGCTCAGCGATTTGTCCCTTGTATTTTTTGGGCTCCGATATGTTGCAGGAGTGACATCACATGGTCATGATCACTTTCTTTCTCTAAATCCGATCTGCTCTGCTACTGAAATTTGGCACCCATTAATTTAATATAAATCTGGAATTGGCAAAGCCAATTTATTTGGTCAGTAGCCCCAAGAGTACAGAGGTCTACCTAGCCCTGCTAAGCAAAAAAAATCAATCAATCAATCAATCAATCAATCAATCAATAGTTAACTGAATTGGATATTTTTCCTTCAGCTATTTTGGTGTATTTTATTAAGTAACTTGTTGGCAATAAAATGCCTTGGCATTAGTGTATGCTGGGAAGGATTTAGGATTATAAGTTTTGCCATGTGTTTGGACAGCATCAGACCTTATGAGAAAAATCAAAGGACATTTTCTAATGCAGATCATATGTAATCTCTTTGTAGGTCACTAAAAAAATGAATAATCTGTTCCAGATTTTCACTCTGTATGTGCTGTAAAAAACAACTCAGTGTAAAGTGTGACCTAAAAGGATAAAGTGTAAAAAAAAAAAAAAAGCCCAAGTGTAAAAAAATAAAAAATAAAAAAAGCAGAAAACTCCAAATGCTCTTCTAAAAAATGTGTTTGTATATTTTAAGGAAGGCTTATGAGATTCAAAGAAATTACCCAGGCCTCATGTCTTTGCTCAGGGATGATCAGTGCTGAGTCACACTGTATCCAAACTGCCTTAACAGAGCTCTTTCTGTTTACTGATAAGCAACATCTGTGCGTTCAAATAACTGAAATTTCTTTTACTGTGAGAAAAGTGACTTTTAATTAACAGCCGATGTGCGTAAGCTTTTTGCTGTTATTGCTTGTTCTG
>NW_005187469.1:1244136-1282958 GCF_000239375.1 Pundamilia nyererei | reverse complement strand
GGGGGGTCTCAGCTATCACTGTTGCTTGAATGTAAGTTAGCCCACAGATTCCTATATTTTAATCAAGCTGCTGAATGAGATTAGGAGCACCTAAAGATTTAGAGCACACTTAAATCTTCTATCCAGACACAAATGGCTATAATTAAAACATGCAAATACATTTGCTATTTTTTGTGTGAAGTCAGCAAAGACTAGAGCCCAGTTTGCCCCGCTATGTCAGAGTGGAAAGCTGAGACGCCAGAAATCTTCTCCCTTTTTCCCACCAAGTCAGATCCTGTTGCTAAGCACTGCATAGTTCACAGAAATTCATCTGGATGTTTCTGAAGAGCCAGAAAGCCCTTCAGACTGTGTTTAAGCTTTCTCTGTTGGCCAGAGTCTCTCAGGGTACTGGGCACAGTTTATGAACACTACAATCTGAGATGCATTAGTTATGGTTACCCGATTCTATACAGAGTTGTTTAAGTGATTGAATTTTATTTTCATTTGTACTTTTAGCTTCTTTTAGCCCTTCCATAAAAGCCCAGATCCACTCTTAGCTAAGCTGTGGTGGATTTAGTTTATTTTGATAGTTTATTTATTCAATGAAGTGTTAATTAAAGTTAAAGACAATCCACTTAATTAAAAAAACAAGTGTCTTCTTTTTATATTTTTAATAAATCCAGAATTTTTTCAAGTTTGAATTTTTTAAAACAAGTATTGATCAAAATATGACTTTTGTCACAGGAGTGCTTTGGTATCTTTCCTATGGGAAAATTTACTTCGTCAAAAGTCATTTGATACAGAAATGAACCACAGTGCTCTGGCGTGGTGTTATGGCTGATACTTGCTGGCTCGTATCTTGCTTTGCCTGGTTGTGTAGGCAGCCAACCCTTTTGCCCCTGAGCCCCACTAATCTTGCATATACCCCCTGAGGTCCACCATGAAGGACAGCCAGCTGAGTCATCCCTCTCCCCACTGCCTGTGGACCACGCTGGTCAGGATCACTGATCTGTCTGCTTGGCGCTGTGCCCACTGTAGGGGGTCTGCGAAGTGGATATAATGACTGTTTCCCTCAAATACATCCTGTAAGCTCAAGTTACCTTTTATAGTTGATGGCATTTAGCAAAGTATATAAGTGTTAGGTGGAGGATTGTCAGTGCCAATACTGTATAATAATGTTGGTGTTCAAATACTGCTAATGTTGCCAGAGAAACAAATCTCTCGTTGGCCAGATTGTAGCAGAGTTGTGTCTACAGCATCTGTGCACATAGAGTAGGTGGGGAGGACGGGTTGTTGGCCATCTGGTGATGTTACTCCACCCTCCAGACACATGGGCTTCAGTGATACTGTGTGTAAGTCTCAGGGGTGTTTGCATTTCTGGGCAGGTTTTAGTTTTGACTCTGTTTTAGCAACTTTAGCAACTCCATTACCAGCAGTGTTTGAATTTAGTGTGTGCTAAGTTGTGCCAAGATCTTAGGTTCAGTGGCTATTTGGGCAATATGGATCAGATCTTAAATCATAATAATCTTTGGTATTCATATGCATGGCTTTGGTTTATGAGCATTTCCAGTATACTGTACAAAATAATACTTTAAAGAAGTACACTTGTTTTAACTGATAATGGGCTGTTGAATCAGACTAGGGCTGATTCATTATGGCAAAAATCCTAATCAGAGTCATTCTGGCCGGTGTTGACATCATTATTATCCAACATGATCACTTACAGGCTTACTGTAAATTTATTGAATTTCAAAAACAAGAGGTGGATCTCGATTAACTCGAACTCCAATCTAACTTCAGAAAAAAATTAAGTAAATGTGAACACTGTCGGTTTTGCATTTACATGAATGTGTGGTGTGAAACTCCAGCCGAGGGGAAGGCTTTCTCTCTCTCACTGACTTGCATGTACAGTCCAGTCTGCACCCAAAACATGCTTTGCTTTCATCAGCGTTGTTCCACTTCAACAACTGGGTTAGCGGGGCCACAGGCTGCTGCAGACAACCTCATTTAAAGAGTGTGGCTTCTCAGCCCAGCCAAGCGCATACATTAGAAAGGTAAAAGAGACTCAAAGTACAGAGAAAAAGGAGTAAAAGCTTAAAAAGGGTTGTGAGGAGGAGAGAAGAGAATAAAGTGTCAGGCAGGAACAAAGCCGTATTGTTACTATCTTTGCATGTTAATTTTAGGCTTGATCAGGACTGATAGATAATTAATCTGCTTTCATGTGCTCTTCACTCTGTACCCCACACAGTTTTTAGTTAATGTTCTAGCAGCAGCAGCAGCAGACATGTCAGGGATTAACCCTGCTCTGGCCTGTCTGCATTTTTTAGCTAAAAGGCAGATATTCTGTTGTGGATTAAAATCACCTCCCGCTGCCTCTGATTTTTGTTGTTAGTCAAAGGATTTCTGGGTAAACCTGCCACCAGTTTAATGCAGAGAAAAACATTATTTCTACGTATTAGAAAGAAAACTGGGAAATCTCCAGTTGTATACCGTTTTTAATATATGCACCACAGTGGGACTTTCAGGACATTTTGTATGTTTGTTCTTAAGTCAAATTGATTTTTAGAGGATTTGTAGTATTCACAAATTTTCTGATAGGAAACATTGGACTAGATCAGACTTGTATGTTCCCATTTACAAAAAACCTGCCTGCTAATACAGGGAAACAGTTATTTAAACAATCACATCTTTCTCTGAATAAATTGTGTGTTTTTATCTTTCTGCAAAATAAAAAATCAATCAACATATTGAGCAATGTAGGATTATGTTAGCAAGCATTATGGCTTGACAACCTACTGCTGGTTACATTCCTATTGTAATAAAAAAAATTCCATGCAAGATAGAATTTCAGTTCTATATCTCTACAATAATTCAAAGAAAACAGAGAAAATAAACATATCTGAATTCATTCCATGTACTGGTACTGTACAGTACTAATGGAAGTATTGCACATCACAAGAAATAGAAAAAATAGAAGTCTGTTGATCTCTATGTAGCTCAAAATGAAGCTAACTTTGGTTATGCTCATCACCACAAACAAGAAAAGCACATCGCCTCATGAACAGGTGGAGCTCATGAGCGTAAAGGGAGTGAATTATGAATATGCTGTTCAGACAAACAGATTTTGCTGCTCAGACTAAAGAACCAAGTTATTCATTAAAAATACGTAACTTCATTAAGGTTAGGCATTACCGTCTACTAGGTTAGGTTCAGAGTAAGATCATGGTTTGGGTTAAAATGCAACTATTTCAATTTAAAGGTCTGTTCTCTTAGTTGGCATAGTGACGTGTTCCTGCTTAAGTGATGCGGACGACACATGTACTGCAGACACAAAATATACTTCCTGTTGAAGCACATTACTTACAAATTTGTCCTTACATCCAAATCCTTGCCCATTTACTGCCCACTGTAATCAATACATTTAAGGTAATATGATATATTAATCATGTCATAAATGTTGCATTAGGGCTGCTGAGGAATTAACACTCGACCATGTTTTCTTTTCTTTGTAGACGTACTCTGGTCTCTTCTGCGTGGTCATAAATCCTTACAAAAACCTGCCCATCTACTCCGAAAACATCATTGAGATGTACAGGGGCAAAAAGAGGCACGAAATGCCCCCTCACATATACGCCATCTCAGAGTCTGCATACAGATGCATGCTCCAAGGTAAGTCTTCTTATCTACAATCCACAACCCTTACAGAAAATACCACTTTACTGCACTTTAAAATGTCATTGAATGTCAGAGTGTTACTTCTAAGGATGTCTGTATGGTTGGAGCTTTTTTTTCTTTTCTTTTTTTGTTAGTGCATTGAAAGGTCACATCTCCTCACAATATGTTCAGTGTCAATCTAGAGATGGGATTATCAGTATTATCACTTGTGATTTTTAAACTTTTACCAGCCTTCACAAACACAGGAGCTTTCTATAGCCACAAAATTGCAATTAAGTTTGTATTATGTGAAATAAAATCGCAACAAACACTAAGCAAAAAGCTTGAGGTTATGTCTTGAGACAAGACAATAACACTACTAGAAAGGTTTCTCCATAAACACATCTATCAGATTGTATTTTTGTCCTTGACATAGTTGACAGTTTAAATCGTAGGATCACAGAATCTTGTGAGTGACGGCTGTCCAGGCTCAACGTTGTCTGAGAAGATCCTTGTAGCTGGAAAGCGTCCAGGCTCTATGAGCAGTGACTGACTAGGATCAGACCAGCGAGAACAGAGAGGGTGACCCCATTGTGCTCGACAATAGATCCTTTGTGTGATTGCGAGGGCTGACCGGTGGGGGTGGTGACAGACTGGACAGTCCCGTCGGTCCTTTTAGGCTTTGCTGTGTCTCTATGTTGGTACACAGAAAGCGTCAACAAGCAGCTCTGCCCTCTTTGAATAAAAAAAACATGGGAACATCATCATGCTGATGTGATTAGTGACAAAGACATTTTTTCTTTAAACCCCAGATGTTTTTATGCTGTTGTTTTTTTTGGGGGGGGGGGGGCTATGACATAAAGGCTATGGGATATTTTCAGTCACTTCGGCAACAATCTGTCATTGAGCCCAGCGAGTTTCTTGTGATTGAAGCCTTTTCTTCACACCCTCTGTTTCCTAAAAACTGTGTTTCTGCTTGAGTGGGCGTGGACGCATGGCGGTATTTCCCCCTAGATTGACTGCTTTTGGAGGGGGGGTGCAGTGGGGGGGAGTAAAGGGGTGTTTATTTCACTGTGGGCTTGCATCTTGGGGGGTTACAGCTGTAACATTATCAGCGCAAGAGTCGCTAGTACAGATATTTTGGGCTGACTTTGAGATGGTTGCGGTTGACTCAAGATTTTTCCACATTTATTTTCAGACAGTTTAACATTTGTTGGTTTTTGTTGTATTTAGAGAGCGAGCAGAGAAACTAGTGTGATAGTGAACTGCAGTAAAAACTGTCAATGAAGTCAAACAGGTGCACATAAATTAGATAATTAATATGAAATATATATATATATATATTTTATTTGTAGAAGGAGAGGGCCCTGTAACACCCTAGGGCAGTGGTTGGGGATGGGTTACAAGACAAGTCAATTAGTAAAGCTTTGATTCTGTCATATTTTTGTGGGTTAAATGAGGCAGTTGCCCCGCTAGCATTCTTGCCTGCTTTTACTGTCTGTGTCTAAAGCTCACAGATGGGGCCTGCAATTTTTAATGCTAGTCCAACCCATTTGTGTTCATATCAGAATAAACAGTTGTGATTGAAAAGGAGGTTTGTAGGTTAAAGATTAGTGAAAGCCAGCTGCTGTTCAACCTTGGCCCTGAGCATTTCGGCAGCCTGGTTAATAAAAGAGAATTTCTAGCTGTATACACTAGATTAGGATGGGTGTTTTTCTTCTTTCTCTCTTCTCCAAGCTGGCAGGAAACTGTAAAGTGGTTTATATTATCAGATTTCCTGGTAGGAGCAGGCAATATGCATGAAATTCCCAACGGGGTGTTTATAATTTTTAAAATCTGAATATAGACATATTGTGAAAAAAATATTGCTGAAAGTCTTCCTTTTTTTTCTTTTTTTTTTCTTTTTTTAGAAAAAAATATTTAATTCATCAAATAACAGGAATGTCTGTTTTGGTTCTTTCATTGCATGATGCAAAAATCATAATCCAATATTGCTGACATTGAGTACAAAGATCAGATGAGGACATTTAAAGCTTTTCTCTTATGGTTAATTAAGTCTGGGCACAATGAGGGAAAATGTTTTCATGTTAGTTGATATCAATATATATAACAGTGATCAGTTTTGGCTTAAATATTTTTCCGGTAAATGTGAATGTAAGTTGAATTTGAGAAGTGTACTATAGATTTCTGTATAACATATAACACATATACTTAATGATGATTTGTTAACTGTAAAAACACGTTTTAGACATTAAGTCTGGATTTAAAAATAGATATAAGTAATGAAACTATTCTGTGAAAGGGAACCAGTTTCTCCACTTAACTGTAATTTGTTTGAATAAAAATGTCAGGTGCTGTGGTCGGTCTAGATGCCACCAGTGGGCAAAAATATCTTTAGAAATACAATCAGAAGAAGAGCTGACAATGTTTCAAATGACTGAAGCAATTTTATGCAGATATGAAAACAGCTGTGTCAAGAAACATATATTAGCAAATTGGTATTAGATGTCACTTCCAGCCTCTGTTATGTCAAATTGATTTATTGAAATTTCACTGATTTACACCCAACCTTTCACTTTTAATAATTATGCTTTGCAGTGGCAGAACAAGAGACAGGTGAGAATTCATTTGTTGGGTGTAATTTATGACCTTTGGAGCAGAGCTTAGTGTCATATTAACGACTCACGGTTGTCTGAAGCCTGTCATTGCTCAAATGGGAGTTTAAATGAAGTGTTATCTAACAAAGTCGGTGCGTGCAAGCTGACCTCTGAAACTCACTGCACATCTGTCATTGATTACAGGTCCAGATATTTTACATAACTGTCCTCTTTTTCACTCTTGATGTTGACTCACTGATGTTCGAGAAGCTAATTTTATTATTTATTTATGTATAAATGTGTTGTGAGGAAATCATTGAGAAAAAACACACATTAAAGAAATCAAAAACTGTCTTACATTTCGACAGTCTCCATGCAACAACACCACTCTAAGTGTCCCAGGTGGGGTTACAAAACAGGAGGTCTTTGTTTCAGTGGAAATGACCCCGTTCTTCAGTCCCTCCCTGGTGTTTAATCAGGGCATTAGGTCAGCTCTAGCTAGATCCATCTTGGCTTATTGAGGTTTTTCCCAAAGCGCAGCTCTTTGTTACTCTTTAACACAGGTCAGTTTTATAAAGAAAATCAGAAGTTTATAGTAAGCAGTGCTTATTATAAACCACAATGTCAAAAATGTGTGATAAAACCAGCTCAGTAAAGTTTATAGTGCCGCAACGTACAGTCTAAATGAATGTAGTTCCACCTGACATTGATCAGATCTGTAGCTGTAATGGCTTTGGTGACGTTGTGATCTGAGGCTTGATGCTGGATTCTTTCAACCTTAAACTCCTTTCTGTACATATCAGTCCATTTAAAGCAAGTGGGAAGTATTTGCTCATTATTTTTAATCAGTGGTCCAAAACATCTACTAAAGATGCTCTTTTTTAAATCACAAAAATTGGACTTTTATCCCATTTAAAAATGCACAAGCAAATGTGTTTGTGAGCACTGAAACATCTAACTCAGGTTTTATCCTAAAGGGTTTTTTCACAACTGCATCTATAACTATCACTGCTGTTCCGTCGATGGTTGCTCTTAAATGTTCTTGTTCACCCTTTTCAGCAGAAACTAGAAAATCACTTATTGCACTTTGCTAGCTTATTGCTCTTTTGTTGCATAGTTGTAGGTCCACTGTACAATATCATTTTGGCATTGTCAGCAATGTGAGTTACGTAATTGTCCACTATTATTATGAATCTAGTATAATGAGTTAAAAGAGAACTGATTTGTACTGGCTTTTTTCCCTCCTTTTTTCCATCCTTTAGTATGTCTTATTTTCCCTTTTACTCTCACTGATTTCTTGCTGTTTTCTTTGCTTTCTTTTATTTCTCTTTGGCTGCCACTCTAGCTGTCTCCACTGATTTATTTTGCACCTGATGTGCAGACTACCTGAATGATTTCCATTACTTCAATTTGTGCGAATACTTTGAATAAAAATCTAAATCTTCTTGTCAGTTTTTCCCAAACACAGTAAATCTTCCTTTCGGATTTCATTACAAACTTCCCTTTTCAGAAATGCTCCACGAAACCAGACTCTCAAAAACTCATTCGATTTGTTTCCATGCGTAAGTCCTTGGCTGAACCATCAGCCCCAGTTCTGCCCACAACAGAGTCCTTTGCCATAATACCCCTAAAATGGTTTGAAATGATTGATTGCTTGGATTTTTTGGGTTTAAAAAAAATTACTGTCAGATACCTCTGTGCTAAGGGATACCCTGGTGCCTTTCACCAGTAGTAAATGGTTACCTCATATTTACAGGGTGTACTCATGATGATAGACAACATTTGGTGCAGGGCACTGAAAGCAGGACTCAAACTTTTTAATGGTCTGTAAAAGTCCCTTTGGCGCCTTGTCATAATTATAACTGCTCAGAGGCATTGAACTAATAAACAATGAAAAGCCCCTTCTGTGTTACGAAATAGCTTCCCATGCCAAACGCTGCAGTGTTCTTCAGAATCAGCAATAATTCAGATGTCTATTCTGTAGTTATAGCTCAGATTCATCCCAACACATGGCGCCATCCAAGTCAGTATCATCCAAAAAGCAGATCCTATAGTTTCCACACGGGATGCAACCCAACTACCTGAGTTTAACTGGAAAAGTAAATATGTGATAGTGAATATATAGTCGTCATATTGTTTTGGAAAGGTTTTTCTGTCTGGTACTGATTATTACAGATCTAAACCACTGCATTAAATGATGACAGAAACACTGCATTTCAAGGAGCTGGGTGAATTTGGAGTGGTGGTAGAAAAAAAGGTTAGAGAGGCAGAATTGTGCCTAAAAGGATGGCTGCTTTATCCATTTTCATCCTGCTGGTCTGTGCGTTTAGCAGAAGCAGTTGGATGGAGGTGTTGTAAGGTCAGACCACATATGTTATTATTACAGGTGTTACTCTTCCTGCGGTGTCAATTCTTCATAGACTGCAATTTTTCAAAGTTAGGAATTCACTGGCTGTTAAGTTCCAATACAGTCTTTCATTTTCGATAGGTAATATTTGACTTCTATTCTGGTCCGTGTCGGTTTGAGCCAGTTGTGAGTGGCATTTTCCTGACCCTTCTGATGGTCTTGAGGTCTGTCGTCTGGTCGTCATGGGCACTGGACAGAGCCTTTTAATTGTTCTAATAACCATTTGAGGTACAACCCGGTACTAGAGAGCAGTGTAGTTCATAGAACTCAGATTTTTAAGGTCATTTTAACGCCTACTATGGAGAAAGCTCTCAGCATAGGAGAACATTTGAATGATGTAGATGGACTGTGATTGGTCCACAGATAAGTGTTGTTGATTGCCCCAGCAGTATTTTTTTTTTTAAACAAGTGTAAACAACGGTTAAATAGCCATGTAACCTAATATACCTAAACCTAAAATAATGAGAAGTGATCTGACAGTGAGGTTCGGGCTTTGTTTTGCTTAAATGCAGCGAGGAAATACAGTGAGATATTGACTTCAGCCAGTCCTGTGTAACTCACAGTTGGGTTGGAGTCTAAAGAGTTCAGCCTAAAAGACGGACCGAACAAACTGTGATGTCACCCACTGGTTAGTGAAGCCTTGAGATGAGGGTTTGTGCCATCGACATCTTGGTGTTTTATAAATGGATGTGATGAATGAGGAGCAGAGGTGACTGAAACCACATGCTCAACCTTTTAGTCACAAGTCACAACCTATCTTCTATAGCGCTTCACTGTGATGACAACCTGTAATTCGGTAACTCAAATGTATAATTAATGTGTTTAAACCTCGGTTTTCAATATTTACTTATACTGAAGATATAAGGTACATGATAGTCAGAGCTAATTTACTGAAATTTGTTTTTACTGATAGATAACTTATCTACTCTGTTAACCTAATATATCATAACATTATAGCTTCCTTTTTCTTCACAGACAGTATAGAGACATTAAGCATGCACTTCCTCCTGCTAATGAGACAGCTTTTAGGTTTGCCTTTATTACCTTGACCATTCAGCTAATGGGTTTCCCTCCTTATACCACTGTGATTTTGTCCCACTGTGACACTTCAGTAATGGCTTGATTCCGTTTGCAGCCCTGGTCTCTGAAGTGAGTTTATTGCCGCTCCTAAATACAGGCATTAGTCCTCAGTGATGGTCGCTGGCCCAGTCCCAGCATGCCACAGCATCACAATGAGCTCACTGTCGGGAGCTAAGATCACCTCCCGTTCTTCCCGTCTCTCACTACAGAGTGAAACGCCACATGCAGAGTTTCTGTTTTTGTGTCAGTGCTACAAGACATCGCCAGATTTTTCACTGTCAACAGTTTGTAACAGAATCAATGCCGACCTTTGCAGGCGTCTAATTGTATCATCGTCAGTGTAGTTTATTGTGCTTACGTAATATCTTAAAATCTTTGGATTGAAAACACTCTGGCTTTTCTTTTTTTGTAATCTGATCATTTTCCCCTCCATAATTCTAAATCAAGCATTCAGAATTATTTTCAAACTCCTTTACTTAAGCTAATAATATTATATGTCCTGCGGGAAATCTCCACTGCCTTTCATCAGCATGGAGTCATGTGAAGTTGGCAAGGGCATCAGTAATCATGCGAAACCCACAAAACAGTTCTTATGACCAATAAGTAATGTCACCGAAATAACAGCCGCTGGTAGGGGAGGTCTCATCTGAACAGACACAAGTCCATACCGAGGCCTTCCCAAAGCAGCTGAGAGATGTAAGCACTCCAGGCTGTGCTGGGTCTGCCATGGGGCCTCTTCATGGGAGGACATGGCTGAAACAACTCAACTGTGGAGCCTTTTGATGTGGAGAAGTAGGGAGTCTAATCTGACTCCCTACTGGATGATTGAACTTATTCTGTCACCAAGGGAGAGCCTAGACACCCTTTGGAAGAAGCTAATTTCTTCTATTTGTATCCATCGTCTTATTGTTTGGTCACTACTCAGGACAAGTGAGAGTAGGGTTCGACCAGTAAATTGAGCTTTCATGCTCAACACTCTTTTTTACCACAACATGCTGATACAATGTCTGCATGACTGCAGATGCAGCACAAATCCATCTGTCAGCCTCATGCTCCACTCTTCCTTCACTTGTAAACAGGATCCAGAGATACTTAGGTTCCTCCACTAGCTGCCATAGAGCAAGAAGCAAGGAACACAATGGACAGGTCAGTAGTGTGTTGTCGGGCTAAAACAAAAAGACAAACCACCATTTACACCTCTGATTAACCTAACCCCACTAATTGTATGTTCTTTGGACTGTGTGGAGAAGCCAGAGTACCTGGAGAGAGCCTAGGCAGCTGCAAATTCCACACTGAAAATCTGCTGCCAGATGATGGATTTGAACCCAAAGCCTTCTTGCTGTAAGGCAACAGTGCTAACCGCCATGTCACTGTTATATTTATAAAATTAGATTGCTTACATTTTTGATGTATTTCAGCTCTCCATATGTCTCTGGCAGTAATCAGCAGTTCACAGTCTGAGAAGGTTTGCAGATCACAGCCCAGCTGTTAACTCAATGAATGTAAGCAGGCAGCCTCACGGTGGATCATATCTTTCCTCTGTGTCTGCAGCTAGTCTGATAAAGGAGACACCCCTGCTTTCTGGGGGTGTTCTCTTTGTGTTTAGGTCAGATAGGGATGTGAATGTAAAGAGAGATGTGTGATAAAGGTAGGCACTAACGAGGGATTGTATCATTGCAGTTAACTTGAACACATGAGAGATCCAAAAGGATCAGTGTAGCTTTAGTCCATGTGCACATGGCCTGTTATCCTTGTTGGAGTCTATTACTGCAGGAAGTTTCTGGTCAAAGCCAGGAAACCCAGGTTGTCCTTGATGAGCCATCCAGCTGTGTCCTCAGTCAGATAACCTTCCACCATTGTACCCCAAAGGAACGCAGTCAGCACTTTAGGAAACCTTCACCTCTGGCACAACAGTCCAGCCCAGGACACAACATGGACAAAACGAGTCGGGATATTAACTTTCATGGATAGTGTAAATTAGAGTTCTAGAAGTCTTAAGCCAAAGAAAAGCATCTACAGTTCCATAATTGTGTCCCTGGATTTGGGTATACTTTTCACCTTTTTTATAATTAACTCCCCAGCCCTGGAAGGCTGATGAGGTATTATCGTCAGCTCACCAAGCGGGCAAGCAGCGTGGACACCCAGTTTGTGAATACGATAGGTCGAGAACAAAGCGAGTTTAAAATTGATACCAAAGGTGCATCTACTAAAAATCTTTTACAAGTTTGAGTGTCGGTGGCTTTGACTTTAAGGTCAGACGTCGAGTTTTCTGAACATTTTTTGAATGGGAAACCTTGAACAAAATGATGTAGGAGTTTCAAAATAATAATAATATGTGTATCTGTCTTGTAATCTCGGACAAGACAGATACACAAGGTCAAGGTCAGAGGTCAAGTTTTCTGAAAATCTTGTAAATGCGATAACTTGACAACAAGGCAACGTAGGATTTTGAAATTGATACCATAGATCTATCTACTAGGAGACTAGGGTTAACACTGGCTACCACCATTATTTATTTATGTTAATATTCTCGAAGGTTATGTACAAAATATGCAATAAAGAGCAGAGAGCCATCATATGAACCATGTGTTAATAAATTAGGCCATCATAGTGGACTGTTAAGTAAAAATTGTGCTCATTGTTGTTGCCCTCGTGTATATATGAGAGCAACACATCTCGGTCTTTTGCCATCACAAAGCATTTGTTTCCACCCACAAGGGGAGTGTGGGTGGGAGGACTGTAACATACGACTGCTGTCCTGTACACGGATGTCCACTAAAAGTCATTAGGAGGCAAAGAATTAAAGTGAACAGTCTATCTTTAAAATTTCTAAATGCTTTGTTGGACCAAGGATAGTACATTTAAAAAATGTCAAAAAGTAACACGAATCAGTGTTTTCATCTAGTTTCACAGACAGTGTTGCTAAAATAACAAATTTAGAGAGTGGGATCTATGGTGTAAATTATTCTTAGTGCATGTAGTTTCCATTTTAAAGTCATTACTGCTGATGTGCTTTGTGGTAGGGTGTGGTTTTGGTTGATTGCACAATTTCTACTTGCGTGAGCGGTCTTGCTGGCCTATGTACACAATGGACAAGCTGTAGACACTTGTCTGTGACTAGGTCGATATCCACAGGCATCTCTAAAGTATGCATAAAGATTTCCAGATGGCACGTCAAATTTCTTCAACAGTTGGAAAAGAAGGACAAAGGAAAAAACTTATAATTTGTCTTTTGCTTTTTCAGGGGTGTAAATTGTTTCTCTTAGCAGCAACTCCTGTCCTTATGAAAGTGCTACAAAAAGAACAAAAGGTTATGATTGACGTCACATTTCTCTTTTGCAATGTTGGATTTTTCCAAACATTGGTATTGGTTTTAGTATTCAGTGTATTCATGTACGAGAAATTATACTTTAATATTGTGTTTTCCTGCAATGTGCTTAGAGCAGTCACATTATGCTGCTGAATTATTTCAGAGAAAACCTTTCTTCGGATAAGCCAGGGCCAGCTCATTCAGTTAGCTGTGGTTTAACTAAAAAAAAGATTAGTCTTTCCCTGAGTTATTGATGGCTTTCTTCACCCAGCTCAATCTCCTAATGGATCAGCTGCCAATCATCAGTCAGTGTTAAGTCCTTCATTTAACAAACGTGCAGACTTTGCACTTCAGTCACAGAATTAACGACCTCAGAGATTGGACCCTTTAATGAACAAGTTATTGCTCATCAAGAGATACAAGAACGTACCTTAGTGAGAATGAAAGAAGATAGAACAGTCTTCTTCAAACTTTCAAACCAATCAGCTGATAATGTTTTTTCTGCGCATGTTTAATAAGGTGAGATGTAGTTTGTGGCCTTATAGTTTGGTACCATGTTGTGATTACATCATTAAAACTTCTGGATTATTCTCTTGTTACATAACTTGGATTAGTCTCATTTTGTTGGGATAAGCATTCCAAGCAAAAATATTCAAAGAGTGCTCCGAAAGCCCAAATGACTGGATAGTTATGTTAGAGTTATGATGTGTGAGCATTATCTGGTGCAGTTATTGGCAATGGCAAACAGTTTGTAGGTGCATTTCAAATATAATAACACATTAAGCACTACCAGGTGCTAGGAGAAAGACCAAGGGAAGACAGTAATGGCCATGGGGCTGGCCTCAGCATTAGCCTTATGACATATGGGTCATCTGCTTGCCTCAGGGAGCTAAACCAGAATTTCGAAATCAAATTTTTAATTGTAAATTAAAATTAGAGATAGTGTTTGTCAAATTAAATTTGTTCCAATATAATACATCTGTTTGCCAAGGTTAATAAATAATCTTTATCCTGCTATTTTCTTCATTTTTGCATAACAACCTTTGGTGATTGTGATGTCAGTGACGCAGATTTTCTGGGTTTTAGTTTAAGTTATGCAGAAACAACACACCATGTCTGAGTCTAGTGACTCAAATCTAAGCCTTGGACTTTAAGCTAATCAGACAACAGTGTAACTGGAGAGGAGACTGTTTCCCTAAGGGAGGACAAAGTAGTATTTTCCCATGACATCATTATCATCATTAATTTCTCTTCTTTTGCCTGAAGCTGTCTCACTCAGAGCTCATGAGACGCTATAAACTCGCACAACCCCGAAGGTGTCATTTTATTTTACTGCCACACGACCGCAAAGTACAGACTGACCTCAGCACCATGCAAATTAATGCAAGCACATTAATTGAGGCTTAGGTTTGGACTTTTCAGGTTTTCTTAATGTGATTCAAATCCAGCTGCAAGTTTAGCCACGAAGCACATTCATCTGCAAAATGTCAGTGATCTTATTGGTGTAGATTAGAAATGAGCTGCATCGGTCTGACTTTGTGTAATGGGGCTTTATGCAGTCAGTCCCAACAGGCCCTGCCTTTTCTGGTCACTTTGCTCATAAATAGCACCTTAATTGAGATTTGAATATATATATGACAAGTAGTTTTTCTAACCATATACACTATTTCATTATAATATGGTTTGTCTGAACGTCTTTATAACCTGTGGTTACTGGGACACAGTTGAAAAGGAGACATTTAAACTCAGTGAGGGTTGCTGGGTTGAAATGTCAGTTTCAGCTCTTGTGTTAGACTTTTATGATTTTCAGCTGGCACAGTTTTATAAAATAACGCAGTTACAAGTTTGCTGTTGGGTTCACCTGGTAGGTAGTCTGCTTCCAACTCCCTAAAATTTCACATTCATCTATTTTTATTGTTTAAATGTGGTCAACAGACAGTTTGTGAGGACTTTGAATTTTGGAAACTCATGTCTGTCTCAGAGTGAAATATATTGTATATTTAATGATAATAATAATAATAAATACTATGGAATAAATGATTTCATGATATTTTCATAATATTTTACCTCGCATTCATTTATGTGTCATGTCCCCCTTTTTCCCCCTTTGTCTCCACAGATCGAGAGGACCAGTCCATTCTCTGCACGTGAGTAAACAGACCATTTAAGACCATTTGGCTGGTCTTATTTCAACATAACAGAGCTACTGTTTTTAAAATCATCTGACGTACACCGGCACGACACATTCTTCTGCAAGGCAAACTGAACCACCTGGACTAAATTAATGTCTCCTTTCCATTAGGAGACATGGAAACTGTCTTGCAGTGTATTTCTCTGTTGCTTCTTTTGCCTGAATTAAATGAAACGGACAATAATGCATTTACTTGCAATTACATGAGTTGAAAAGGGCAGTAAAAGTGAGTGAGTTGCTTCAGGGTCTGGACACTTTTTACGTTTCTCACAAGAAGCAATAGCCTGCTCAGTGTCACTGAGAAGCTTGCTTTAAAAGAAGTGTGGGTCTGAGAAATGCCTGACATTTCTGCTTCACAGTCCTCTGGCGTCATTTCACTGACAAGTGCCTGCTGATGACAGGAATGAAGCCAAAGAAAATGCCAGAGAAGGTATCAAGATATAAGCCATACAACAAGGGTTTACAAAACTGAACTGAACTAAAAGAACTGTAATTTACAAAGGCTCTCTGCAACCTTAATTCCAATACAGTATCAACAAATTACACACCTCGCATGGTTTGGTGTCATAATTGTTCATTCAGCTGCTGCGCAACTTACTATTTTCTACATTTTGCGTTAGTGAAGAGAGCAATTCTATAAAAGATAAGCCAAGTCTGAAGTTGCCACTCTGTCAATCAGTTCATTTTTTATGTACAATAATTTTACTTTTGCTCTTTACTTTATAAGATAAAGAATCGAAAGTAATGCAGGGAATAACTGTGTGATCCACAGACTATAAACGGGCAACAGTGTGGAGAAAAAAGCTTCCTCTTAACAGAGGGAAACATCTGGCTGTACTGGGATTTTGGAGGGCAACCGTCTGCTGCCAAAGAATAACCTGAAACAACGATATAGTCGGTGTTATATCAGCACATTCCTGAAAATAATCATCCATCTAACTGACTCCCCTCAATGAAGTCAAAGACAGTTGATCTACCTCAAGTTTTAATGAAAGGCATTTTGTATATTTGTGCAATTCAACAATGATTTTTATTTTTTGGAGTTTGCTTGGAGACAGACATTAAAATGTGCCGCAAATTGTGGACAGTGGTAAAGGTTTTGACACTTGTATGCATAATAAAAAACATTAAAATCTCATAAGCTACTGTTAGGTCAGCAGTGGGGGTTTTTTATTGTGGAGGAGCTGAGAAATATCACACCCAGCGGTCCAAGGCCAACAACAAGCACACTGACGCAATCTCCCCACGATTACTGTCTGTTCACAGTACCTAACAAGACTGACAAGACTTACCCACTGCTCTCTCCCCATCTCCCAGCCACATCACGCTCGCCATGTCTGAAAGGAAAACTATAGTTTTGTGCATACTTGGTTTTTGCAGATTTGCACTTACTGTAAAACCTCAGGTATGCTCTAAATCTAAACTGCTCCCCAAAGTTTTTGCAGCAGCTTTTTTTCTTTCTTTTTTCCCCCTCGTTCCATGGTAGCTGTGTGATAGAGCAGTGAAAGGCCTGCCAGCAACCACAGCTGCTGAAGTGGACTGATGCTTAAAAATATAGTTTAAAGATAAACAGGAGTACTTATGTAGCAGTGTTTAGTTTAGTCCAAGATTATATTTGTGCTGTTGTAGTGAAAAAGAGTTCTTGTCTAACCTATTAACCACGAACACTCAGCTGTGCACAAAACGGTCTAAAGTGCACAATTTTTATTTTTGTAGCGCTTATCAAAAGTTTTACAAACACACAATATCCAGACAAAACTAATTAAAACAATTTTTTTAAAAAGAATAGAAACCAAAATTTCAAACTGTTAGCATAAATTCTAAAAGTATTGAGCAATCATCTATTTTCTGCTTCTTATCTGGATTGTGAGAGCAGGAGAGATGCCCAGTCCTCCCTCCCCCAGCCACCTCCTCCAGTTCCTCTGGTGTGTCTCTCCTCCCAGTTAGACATGCCTGACACACCTCACCTAGGAGGCACCCAGAAGGCATCTTAATCAAATACTTGAACCACCTCAAATGGCTCCTTTTGATGTGGAGCACTCTTATCCCCTCCCAACTGACCGAGTTCCTCAACCAATCTCTAAGAGAGAGCCCAGACAGGAAGCTCATTTCTTATTCTTTTGGTGATTACCTAGAGCTCCTGGGTATAGATAAGGCCGTGCACATAGATTAAACAGTAAAATGGCATCTTCGCATTAACACTCAGGTCGGCTTTGGCATCACTGCTGTTGCTAACCCAAACTGTTGCTGCTCCAATTATGTGCAAAAAGCAGATGATGTTATGAAAATACAAACAGAATCTGTAGCAGCTCTAGCGGAGTCCAGCACCCAACCCAACAAGTCAGATATATCGCTGGTAATGTGAACCAAGCTCTCGCTATGATTGCAGAAGGGACCGAATGGTTTGAGGGCCTGAAACATGATACCGAAGCGCGCCACACAGACACCCTGAGGAATGTGGTCAAATGCCTTGTCCAGATCCACTGACCCTTAAATACAACAATATTAACAATTCCCATGTCAATTTACATTTCAGTGAGTTCATGGAGAGTTCATGGTAGACTAAGTATTAACCCTCTGAGGTCGAAATCTTCAGTGACCCTGATAAGTGCCCCTAACCCTAACGCTAACCCTATGCAAGTAAAATATGTATTTTAAGTTATTTAAAAAGAAAGAAAGCATGTGACCCGATTTTAGGTAGCAAAAGATCTATAAGAAAGCCTACAATGCAAAAGTACATCTAACAGTTATTTAAAAGAAGAAGCAGACAAAGCAAGCCAGAGTTCAGCTGTCTTGCTTTGTTTGCTGAGTCCTCACACAGCAAACATTTGGTTGCCTTTTGTCTTTTATAATCATCAAATGACTGCACCGTGACAGTTTTAGTTTTTCTGGTTACTCTTTTATTTGTATCGTCTTGTTGCTTTGCTTTGCAGAGGTGAGTCGGGAGCCGGTAAGACAGAAAACACAAAAAAGGTCATTCAGTACCTGGCACATGTTGCCTCCTCGCACAAAGGAAGAAAAGATCACAACATTCCCGTGAGTATTAACAAGTCTCACCAATTTTGTAATTCTTCTCATGCTTCTTTTTAGTCCTTAATTAAATGAAATACAACTTTAAATCAGGGGTATCAAACTCATCTCAAAAAGTTATTCTCTTTTTTATTGGGCAAATGACAAACTGAGTTCACATTTTTACACCCAAATTTGAGCCGGCACACTAGACCTCTCTGAGAGCTTGCACATACAGGTGGATTAACATAACAGATGATTTTGGTTGTTACCAGTAGTGTTCATTTAGAGAAGCTGTGGCATAAACCTTACATCAGTAATTTGTTAACCACTGAAGATTATACAGATGGCAGTTGGAAGGTGCAAAAATTTCACATGTAGTTTTGCAACTTTTTTGCAACTTTTTTGGTTCAAGCAACTTATTAAGATCCAGAAATGCTTTTAGGTTTTGACACATTTTTTCTCCTGGAATCGCAGCAAAAGTCCTTTAGTGCAGTTTTCATATAAAGCCATCTAGTGTGCCGAATGGATCACATTGGTGCATGTTTGAAACCCCTTTTTTAGATTCTGCTCATAAAGTGGATTTTGATTTTTTTTTTTTTTAAATTAACCTACAAGGGGGAGGGAGGGGTCATTCCACTGCTATCCTACTAATACAGTGCTAGAAAAATGCTGTGATTGAGGTAAAGATGTTTTTTAAAAAGTGGGGTTGTTGTTGAGGTGCTTGTGATTGTAAAGCTTTTGTGCACACAGTCTAACAGTTTACATTTGTTTATCTGTAACAAACAGCCAGAATCACCCAAACCAGTGAAACTACAGGCAAGTTTTTATGCTTTCTTACACTCCATGTTCACATGCATGCCACACTAACCTTTAAGACAATATTCACTAATCTAATAAAATATCTGAGTTCATCCAATGGTGTCAGTGATTTTTACTTTTCACACTTATGTAAGCTGCCTGGTGTTAACACTGAAGATATCTTATTTAGCAGATATTTTGTCTCTCTCTGTCAGGCACAAAATGCAGTTGTAAGTAAACTTTAAAAGTGGCATGATCATTCAGACTTCTTTAAATGTGTTTGTTTGTTTTTTTGTGCTTTGTTTTACTGTGATTGACACTGGTTGAAACATTGTCACGTGTATGTGGTGTTTATTTGTTGTTGTAGCCAAATAATAAGCCTTGAATGTCATCTTGTCATATTTAAACATTGTATTTCAGTTGTATTCATATGTTTACATAGTTAAAAAATATATGTCTGTGTCTGCTTTTTTAAGAAAGAGCTGGAGACCTTCCTCATTTTTAAAGGATGTCACCATAAGAGCTTATGATTAGCACATTTACCAAAATTACTTGATTCTCTGACCTGGTCATCATGACCCAGACAGCCTGCAGATTGTTCATGTCCTTGTGTCTTTTGTGACTTTGTTCCAAAATACCAGACGTTCAGGTCACAGCTGCGTCATTCCATGTAAAATTAACCAGGAAAAATGTTCTCATCTGAGCCGCTCAGAATCAGCTGATTTACTTAGTTATTGTGTGCTGTGTGTGTATTGTGTATTTATCCCAGCACTTTTTAGCTCTCCTAACTTTATGGGTAAAGGAGATGACGTTTTCAGGGCTAATAAAAGAACAAAAAACATAGTTAAGGTAAATTAAACTGAACCCACATCAATTTTACCACCACACCAAGTGGGACAGTCGAAAGCTTAAGTGTTTTTGTTTTGTTCAGCACGATTTCATCTACAGCCAAATCCGCACCAGTTTAATATCTTTGACATGGAGCGACAGAAACGAGCTCTGGTTCTTTTATTTGCTTTTCTTATATTCAGTGTAGAGAAGATCATTAAGTGCATTTTGGGTAAACTTTCAGAATATGTTATAAACAGGTTATAACTTATAAACACGAGCCTCCTTTTTTATCTACATTTTGATACCAAGTTTGTCTTCTTCTTCCTTCGTTGTCAAAACGATTTTCTAATATAGTCAAATGTAACATTCGCAATTTTGGAGCCTTCAGTGCGTTTTTTAAAAATCTTTTAAATACGACTCACTGGATTCATATAAATATCATATACTAAATATAATACTTGGCTAAAACTCAGACACTACTCCTAGGATAAAGGTACATTTGTGAATGGCTTCTTGCTATCATAATACAGTAATCAGCTGGTTCTGAGGGGGTCAGATGGTCATAAATTTACTTAAATTAAATCTTTTGAACATCAGCAGTACTCTGGGTCTCGAGGGCCAGGATAAGCTATCATGATCTGTGCTGCAGCTTTCATCCATAGACTGCAGTAGGTTGTGCATAGGTGTGCCTATAACATTAATAAAATGTGTTATTTTTTTAAATAAATATCATTAATATAACTACTGAATTTCCCCATATCCTACAGAGTGGACCCCTGTTTTATGTGAGTAGTATGTAGTTTCTCACCTATTTTACCTCACTTACAAAATAAAAGGGGTGCTTTTCCCACTCTGTTTCCACTGGCTAGATAAACCCACTACTAACTAAATATTCCCTGAGGCTGTGCAGTAGATGCTTTCCATTAAACCTTCACTGAGCTGCTATATTTGGATACTTTTAACCTTCGCATTGCATGAGCTCAACTGTTTTGTTCTTACTAATTTAGCAGCTTCTGCTTATTGTAACACACATGCAACATTTACAGTGCTGACACTGTGAGGACATTTGAAGTGGTTCACTGGCTTTCAAGTCATCTCGTCTTATCACTGAACTAGCGGCTGGCACAGAACCTCTTCTGACCTCTTTTCAGCCTAAGAATCTGGTCCAAATAAGTTCCCCACATGTACGGTGTTCTCGTTGTTGGTGAGAACAGGAACTTGCAATATTTGTCTGGCCCTGTGACCTCCAAAGCAGATGCTGAGCTGTGGAAACATAGCCACAACTGGCCTCTGCCCCAGAAGATTTACTGGGACAGTTGCGACTGATCCTTTCTGAGTCCACTAAATCTCCAAAGTACTGAGCCAAAGCACACACAGTGAACTTTTTTTATTTTTAAAAAAGATCTCTTATTTTTTGAGTGCTGGCTGATTATGGGTGACTCATTTTATCAAAATTATGCAGTAAATGGTCATTTAAAGTGGAGGAGCCAGCTCCGTTGGCTGTCAGATATCACATGTGCTCACTTTACAACAGGAATGTGGGTCAGCTCATAATGCTGCTGCTGGACCCCCACTGATGTTTGTAATCTGCTCTTTGTTTGTGTGTGCAGACCACACAGATGTAAAGGCTGCCAGTGAACAATTTTAACTACCAAGTTGCACCACACGCTTGTGTTTATATAGAAACAAAGGCTTTCGGTTTGAACCCTGTGCCGTCTGTGGGCTGCAACGCCGCTGATGGACAGAGACCAGGTTTATCCAGTTCAGCCCTGCTTCATTCCAGCTGCTCAAAAACTCAATTAAAAGCAGCACATTTAACTCTTAGGCCAAAGATCACATTACATGTCTCACATTCTGAGCGCAGTGCTGATTCCTCAATTCTCTTCAGTGGAAAATGGCCTCAGACACACTCAAACCTTCAGCGCACGCAGCTATTTCTGTCGTAATGGGAAAATATTCCTCTGAGCCACAAGAAGAGAAATAACGTTGCAGAAGAAACTGTCTTTGGCTCCTTTAGACACGACAAAGCCAACAATATGGTTTGGATGGAAACACAGTGGAAACACCTGTCTAAACATCTGCATAAGTCACTTATTTATTTATTCAGCTTCCTGAAGTGTCCAGCTTGACAAAAAAGAAAAAAGAAGCAAACCGTGTCTGCTGTGTGTTGTGGACACATTCTTCCTGATTTGATAAAATGGCTTTCTGGCTTTCGTCAAAGCAAAAAGATAAAACGTCTCTTTCGAAAGCTACAGACACATCAGTCATCTTCATTTCCATTATTTGAAGTTCAAACTTACTTTTTATCTGCCTAAGGCTGTGCAAAAAGTCCAAAAGCCTGAGTGTGACCTCATAACAAAGTGGTTAGGCTGCATACCACATGTCAGCAGAGACTCTGTTGTTTGTTTTAAACTATTAAAGGTTTTAAATGCGGCAAAATAAAAGGACTTTAAAGGTGGAAGTATTTGAAAGTAGCTTCATTAAGACTGTATTATTTAAATCATTGTTTAATCTATAAAATATCACAGCTGATGTTTAAGCTGGTGCTTTCATCCAGAACTTCAAAAATGTGCATTTATAGAGTAATAAACCAGAAAAACTGTTTAATTAGAACTTTTTAACCAATCAAAGAATATTTAATCTGAAACATTAGAGCTGGTTTATTGACTGAGAACTGGTATGAAAGCTGTTTTTGCCATAAAATTACTAAATGGATAAAGTGATTTAGACTTTCTGTCACGTATGATTTTATGTTTTCATGTGGTGGTCACATTGTGTCTTTGTGATAAAAAGGGATGAAATGTGACCTAAATTCACCTGCAGTTTGAAACTTTTGGAAACTTGTATGGCTCCGTGTCACCGGGCTCATTTAGTGCGGACAACAAAATAAATACAATTAAAAAACCTTTTAATTCAAAATGATAACAATTTTTTACTTGATTCACTTTAATTTTCTTTCCTTTCTTTTCTTTTTAACCCACCACTACATTACTTTTATTCTTTTTAAAGTCTAAGAGGCAAAGAAATTACAAATTACCAGACACACGAATAATCATCTGTAGACATGTTTCTTTTGTCCAACCGTGACACTTGTCATCTTTTCTGTGGCTTTTGTTTGTTCAGTTTAACTCTATGGCGGTAACGTGACGTTTTTCTGTATAAACCAAGTCTTCGGACATCCTCTGCCTTTGTCTGCATGTCTATGTTTGACTTTTCATCGTCAGTGGAAAACTTCTCATAAGTTTATACGTTTTGTGTGTTGACCTTGATGTGGTGACAAAAGATTCCTTTTTTATGATAGGGTGAACTGGAACGGCAGCTTTTACAAGCCAATCCCATCCTTGAATCTTTTGGGAATGCAAAGACTGTGAAGAACGACAACTCATCACGTTTTGTAAGTACAGAAAAATGATCAGCTAAACTGATTTTTTTCCGCCTCAGGACCACTTTTACTGATCCTGCGTTGGCACCTAGATGAGTTTTAGCAAATGTGTTTATGTCTTGTAACGGTAATTTACAAGACAAGGCCATTTATCTGGATACTGTTGCCTGCTAATCGTTTAGGAGACCTTTGTTATACCGGACCTGCTGGGACTTAAGGCAGCTCTTATTCAGTTATAGACAAAAAGGATCAGTTGTCTCATGTGTTTCTATAGCAAATTATTTTCTCAAATTGTTTTTTTTCCTATAATTAAAATATAATTATATATTATTAGAGAAATATCAGTGACGGCCTGCATTGCTTTCTACTGGATAAAATGTAATAATCAGCCTCTCAGTCTAAGCATTACTCATGCTTTTGAAGGATTCACGCTGAGTCCTGGTACATTATTCTGCTACCATCAGTGCAGATTCCCACAGCCTCACTGTGCGTTATAAAAGAGCCATTATGTAATCGATTGAATGCCGCTCGTGTTGTTTTGTGCACTTCCTGAAAGTTATCTTATGTTAATCTCGACAGGGGAAATTCATCCGGATCAACTTCGATGTCACTGGATACATCGTTGGGGCCAACATTGAAACCTGTATCCTGTTTTAAAATAGAAGTATTCATGTAATGGGGAATTTTAAATTCAGTTTTTTTGGAAGTAAGAATACTTTTGTTCTGTGATCTCAGTCTGGACCATAGAAAAAGAACTGTATAAAATGTTTAACTTTTTCATGTGCTATACATATTCATTTAGTTTAGCGTGTGTTTATTTATCTCAGCGACTCCTTTTGTCAACCTTGGACACCAGATAATCCCAAAGCCTGATATGTGGCATACTGACCCACCAAACAGATCTGGTTTTCTTGACTTTCTGTGCCAGACTTGCTGGAAAAATCCAGAGCTATTCGTCAAGCCAAAGATGAGCGTACCTTCCACGTTTTTTATCAGCTACTGGCTGGAGCCGGGGAGCACCTCAAATGTGAGCAGTCCGAGTTTCAATAACTCTAAACCGTGGCTTGTTTTTGGTTTTTGGTTTTTGTGTAACGCAACCATAGTTTATGCTACTTTACAGTACATACAGCATTAAAATTAGACACCTTATTACGCCTTATTGTTCCTAATGTTATCAGTAGCTCTGTCATGGCCTAATTTTGTGTGAAGTCCATGTGAATCATTTTGGGGTAAAATTTGTTTTGTTTTCCTGTCTTGTGACCACAGCGGACCTGCTTTTGGAAGGATTCAACAACTACCGCTTCCTGTCCAATGGTAACATCCCAATCCCAGGCCAGCAGGACAAAGACAACTTCCATGAGACCATGGAGGCCATGCACATCATGAGCTTTGGCCATGAGGAGATTCTGGGTATATTTTTAATAACCCAATAAAATAAACATGCATTAAAACTCTCAAACTAGTTAGTTTGCCTTTGCTTGATTGGTAAAGCGATAATTTGGTTCAAGGTTTAAGTTACAGTGAAACCGCAGCTCTCTTCAGTTCTGCGACGTGAGGGTTCAGCAAATTAAAACAGTTAAAACCTGGGTTACTGCAGATTAAGCTGCACATGATTTTCCCCTCTCTTAGAAATAATCAGGAAAGAAAACATATTTTGGCCTAGAACCACTGGAAATGTTCATGTTTGCTAACATAATAAACATGTGGCTCCTTCTGTGGTATTGTACTTTTAGCTAATGGAAAAACCTTTTATTGGATTAAATGACGTATTCCTTCACATCAAATAAAAACTGACTTTAAGGTTAGTATTAATGTAATAATTCTATATAAAAAAGACAAATAAGGTATTTTTTTGTTAAAAAATATTCATGCTGTATATTATAACAGATACTGTATTTAACTCAAATTTGGACAGCACAATAAATTGATGAAAGTAAGTTGCCTGGTATAACAGTGAAGTGTTGGATGTGTTCAACCTGTATTCCACTGTTTAGGAATAACAGTCATTTTTCTGCTGTTTGGGTGTTATTCATTACTAGTTTTGTAAGTTATCTGAGTCTTCTTGCCCTTTTTTTTGTTAACTTTCTAAATATAGTTAATGAAGTAAAATGATGTCATACTCAAGTAATTTTGTTTTCTCTGGATTCTGATATTTGTAGCCATGTTGAAAGTGGTGTCCTCAGTCCTTCAGTTTGGCAACATCGTCTTTAAGAAGGAGAGGAACAGTGACCAAGCTTCTATGCCTGATAATACCGGTAAGTATCCCAGAGTTGTGTACACACACACACACACACACACACACACACACACACACACACACACACACACACACACACACACACACATCTGCTCTATAACCTCAGGGGTCAGGTCACCCTCCTCCTCCTGCTGCTTTTCCTCTTCTCATATATATTTCAGCTCTTCTCCTTCACTGTGCACCTCCCTCACGCTGTGCCCCTCATCCACAGCTCAGAGGGGCCTGTGATTTATGTCTGTTCGCTCCCTGCGCCTTGTCAGCTTGCCATTAAACCACATCATTGAGAGGATTTACTCCTGAAGGAAATGGGGCACAGCCTTCCAGTTCCTCCACATGTGGCACTGCATATTTGGCACTTAACAGAGCGATACGGGGGGAGAGGATGAGTCTGATGCCAACGATCCAACTCAGTTAGATATTTCCAAATTCAACAGCAGAAATCAGGACTGAAGCAGATGGTTTTTTTTTGTTGTGTTTTTTTAAATAGTCAGTTTTGGCTATCTAGAACAGATTCTGCTTTTTCTACTTTTCCACAAGCTCCAGCCACATAAAATATAACACTGTTCCAGAAACATTTCTCATGAAAACTGTAGTAAATCTTAATATTAGTCATTAAAAGAAAACAGCAAAGCTCACCTATGTTTTTTCACAGATTATATATTCTGTTTATATATCAGTTAGATGATCTAATACTCAGACAGTGCTGCTAAAGTAGTTTTGGGGAAAAACCGTGTCTCATTCGAGTAACTCTTGAAAACCAAACTTTTTTTCCTCTACGCATTTAATAATTTCTGCTTCATGTTTGATTTCTATTAGGTACGAGCCACAGTTACACAAATTAAAATACTGTGGGAAATATAGGTTGTGTATGAAAGCCTTGCGTTGGGAATTGTGGCTGCCGACTTCATGAGAAAGAGAGCGGGGAGCATATTTGGGTGAATGGATGAATGAAGTACTCTGTTATGAACTAATGCTCTCAAGCTTGGTGAGCAAGTTGCATCCACTCAGGTGGTGCCTGCTAATTAGTAAGTAAGTAATTAGTAAATAACATAAAAAAGCAGTGCTACAGTGTCACATACTATTATAGATAGCCGCACAGCTAGCTAGATTACTTTTCATCTAATTCGAGAAAAAGGCTGTAAAAGTCACTGACACCACAAACACACAGGTTCAGCTGGTGACACAGCTTAGCAGAGTCACTCACATTAGTCATGATCCTAATGACCTGAAACTTTTAGCCTTTAATACAGTTTCACCAGGTTATCTATAAAAACAATATCATTCATTAGCAACAGAGAACAAAACTGCAGTTTTCCTGAATCACCCAAGTCCATCCACACAGATCAGATATCCTGTCGGTGAAAATGCTCGAATTTACAGCAGAAAGAAACACGTTTAGATGGCAAACAGTGTGAGTTGCACCTTTCTACTAAGCGTGTGATCTACCATGATTCTGATTCACCCAATCACACGTTCATAAAGTGCTTTTATCAATAGCCAAGCACTTTACTTAACATTCACACAGTTAAACTCCACTGACCTTCTGATTGGCAGATGACCCACTTTTAACACCTGAGCCACAGCAAAGAGCCTAGAGCCTGATACTATAAATGGTTCCTACACATTAAGTAATTTCTGCTTTCTGTTTTATATCGTGAACTGTTGGTGCATGCAGGTTGAAATCCACTGTAGGACTGATTTTCTTCTGATGTAAGTGAAGTTGTTTTGCTCTCCAGCTGCTCAGAAGCTCTGCCATCTGCTGGGGATGAATGTAATGGAGTTTACCAGAGCCATCCTGACTCCCAGGATCAAAGTGGGGAGAGACTACGTCCAGAAAGCTCAGACTAAAGAGCAGGTCAGTTTGCTTTGTTTTGGGGGTTTTTCTATTGACTAATGTAATGTGTTTCCTCTTTTGTTCTTGAGATCTTTGGTAACAGATTAACTGTATATTGATTGTTTAACTAAAAAATGCATTTGTGTTTTTTCTGCTAGATAGCTGCATAATATAGCTGTCTTGTTAGATGAGTTAAGGGGGCATCCAGAGCTCATGCGGTTAAAATTCTGCTTCAGGTTGTGTGTACAAAGTGTTAGATGAACTGTACCTGGGCCTTTTCCAAATCATTGTTACAACAGCTTCCTCAGTCTGTGTGGGTCCTCGTCCTAACCCCTTGTAAAGCATAGTTTCAGGCTGCTTCTGCATACTAAACGTTGTAAAACTTGTAACTTATGTTCCTTATGTGCAACCCCAGGGCTCTCTCGCTGTGAGGCATTGGTGAAAGCACTAAGTCAGGGAAGTCAAAATAACGAAAGCTTATAGTCAAAACAGTTTAAAAAAATAAAAGCATAAAGAATGTTATTTTGAACTTTTCTACATTCATTTGTTAAATGAAGCATTGGAAATTTAAAGTGCAGTAGTCCTGCAGACTGATACAGATCCAGCTGTCATCCGAGCATTTCGGATAAAAAGTCTCAGAAAGAAAACAACTAGAAGTGCAACTAGAAGTGTGTTTGTAGAATTCATTTCGTTTCAGCCCACACATATTTATGTCTTTTTTGTTGTTGTTGTTGTTCCCGTGCCACATTCAGCTCTTTTCTCTGTTCATTGTTTTGTCACGGTCTTCTTTTCTCACACTTTCTCTCTGCAGGCGGACTTTGCTGTCGAGGCCCTGGCTAAAGCTACGTATGAGCGTCTGTTCCGCTGGCTTGTCCATCGCATTAATAAAGCCCTGGACCGAACCAAACGGCAGGGTGCCTCCTTCATCGGTATCCTGGACATTGCTGGTTTTGAGATCTTCCAGGTCTGAATTTAAATCTTTTAGTTCTTTAATGACAAAGTTTATCTATTTATTTTTATTTGCCACGTGGTTAGTGGTTGTCAGGTTGTGTCATTGGTAATTATTTCCAGTGATGATGATGTTCTTGCTTGTGTCGATCTTCTTCTCGTTCAGCTGAACTCGTTTGAGCAGCTCTGCATCAACTACACCAACGAGAAGCTGCAGCAGCTCTTCAATCACACCATGTTCATCCTGGAGCAGGAGGAGTACCAGAGGGAGGGCATCGAGTGGAGCTTCATCGACTTCGGCCTCGACCTGCAGCCCTGCATCGACCTCATCGAGAGACCGGTCAGTTCCATTATTAGCTTTTGTCAATTAGATTCATTCTCCTTAGAACTGAAGTTGGAGAATGTTTTAACTTTAATCTTTCTTTACTTATTTACCAACTAAATTACAATAGTTAATATTTCCTTTTAGTCATGCACTGCTTCATTCTATTTAACAAATGTCCTTTTTATTCCTGTTAATGCCTAATAAAGAAATAAAGCTTGAAGTCTAAATCAGAAGAATAGTAGTCTTTTTTTCTGGACAAAAAAAAATATATATATATATATCTTGGGGGGGTTGTTTTCGGGATTAAAGAGTTTTTTTTCTGCCACAAACCACAAATTTCAAAACATAACAAAAGCCAAAAATCACATCTTCTGACAGCATGGGGGGAATAATTCACGTAGTTGTCCTGGTGTGATATCATGAAGATATCATGAAGAATATCACACCAGGAAAAAAAATGGCTCAGAGTTCAAGCAGTGCGAGACACGTGTTTCTGTTAAAGGCAAATATGCCAGAGAAACTATTTTGAAAACGAAATGAGATCCGTTGTCTTTGTGTGTCGATGCTATATTCCTGTCCAGCCTCTCTGCAGTCTTAGCGTCCTGTCCTGTGTTATGACTCCTACAGGCGAACCCTCCAGGCGTGTTGGCTCTGCTGGATGAGGAGTGCTGGTTCCCTAAAGCCACAGACAAGACATTTGTAGACAAGCTGATCCAGGAGCAGGGCACGCACACCAAGTTTCAGAAGCCCCGGCAGCTCAAAGATAAGGCCGACTTCTGCATCATTCACTACGCCGGCAAGGTATGCTTGTGTTTTTTGTGGGGTTTTTGTGTTTTTTTATTTCTATAAAAATCAGCCGGTTCCTGTTGCTGCCTCCCTGACTGTTCAGGATGTTTGATGCTTGTTTTTAGGCCATGATAAGCTAGCTCTTTTAAAAAGAATCCCTCAGTTCAGCCACACAGGTGAGAAAGTAATCAGAGTGACAGTCACAGCTGCTACAGCTGATATCATCACACTTATGCTTCAGTTTACCATAATCCTCTTTTCTGAATCCCTCTTTCATCCCTGAAAAGTCGCTGACTGTCAGAGGTCACATAAAACACATACTTCTCCTGTGGGGGGATTTCAGGGAAACACTGAAACAGCTTGATTTATATTTCATCGTGAGGGAGTGGGTTTGGATAGTCCGTGGTGTTCCGCAACAGAGCGCAGCATTTGTCTCGTAGGGAGACCCACAGAGTAGCACATCTGCTTATCATTGTGTGGACTGTGTTGTTTCACGCCTCAATATTTCAAAAACTGAAAGATTCCAGCTGTAGGAACGTCTGCCGTGGAGAAAAATCTGCAGCACGACGAAGCCAAACGCTGCAAATGTTGTTAACACAGGTGTGCACAGAGAAAAACGATCTCACTCAGAGCGGTGTGGAAATGTTGCTTGATTTTTACACTTCTACAATCAGAAAAGATGAAA
Organism: Pundamilia nyererei; assembly: GCF_000239375.1. NCBI lineage: Eukaryota > Metazoa > Chordata > Actinopteri > Cichliformes > Cichlidae > Pundamilia > Pundamilia nyererei. The sequence continues at coordinate 1,252,882 of NW_005187469.1, read as the reverse complement.
AGTCTTGTATGTGTTTGGTTTTTAGGGAACATGTGATTCAAGCAGTGACAGATGATGCACAAACTATGAAATGGAGAATTTTTTGCTAACATCAGACATGATGTTAGGTTGTGTTGCTCTTTATTGAACAGCATCTTTGTTAGCTTCAAACTGCACAGATGGGAAATTAACATTTTTATAGTTTTTGCTTTCAAGCATGAAATATTCTGACTTACAGGTCTTTAAAAGTGAATGGATCCTAAATAAATGGGGAGTTTATTATATAAATAATGACCAGCAAACATTTTCACGTTGAATTACCATCTTGACGTCTAGTCTGGGTTGTAATATATCTCCGAAATAAAAGTTGTGCCGACCTTGGAGACATAACAAAATAATATTGCTTGTTGAGCGTCACTTGGATGTTCAAGTTGGATTTTCCAGCTACAAAAAAGCTTGTGTTGGAAGAAAAACCTCTGTACCGAAGAATAGTAGTAGTTGTCTTTTATCGACTACAACAAAAAAACACAAAATATTCTCAAGAGAAGAGTAAGAAAGTTAAAGAAAATGTACCATGAAAGGTAAACTTGAACTGTTCAACTGTTGAACTGCGCTAAATGATCCTGATACAGAGTTTATAAAGCTGCAGGAGGTAGAGAGGCCTGTCCCATGAGGTCCGTGCTTCTCCAGTCTAAATGTTTGGGCAAGATACTATCACTGCGTGCATGAAAGCACCTACATAGCTCTTTAAGTTGGTAAAATAAAGCACTGTGAATGTGGCGTGTACGTTTTTAGAATAAAAAACACCTTATAGGTCATAGTGACAGTTAAATTCACCATGAAGTTCACAATGATTGAGACAGAATTTACACATAGATATACGTTAATGGGCTTCCAAATGTTAAAAATGTAATAGATTACATTTTGGTTAACCATATCATTTATGTATACCTGTCAGCGATGATCATTCAGAAATGATCAAATCTTTTCTGTTAGAAAGATACAAATAAATAAGATAAAGTTAACAAAATAAACTTTATTTATCCCAAAGGTGGGGAATTAGTGTCTGAGCAGCCAAATATTTTAAACTTTGAAATAAAGTCGTTTTTTTTTCTTCATTATAAATTTGTTTATTTTTGGGTGGCTTTTTGTTATTTTTCAATTATAATATAAAAAAGAAATGAAGCAGAATGTCAATAAAGCAAGACAAACAGACAATATCAGAAAGATGGAACGATACTGTACGAATGAGCGCACTTACATAAACAATAGAAAAAAACTTAATTGAGTAACACCTAACAAATTTCCTGGATCTGTGACTCTGCACAGACACTCGATCAGTCCACGCTCACCTGTCTCATCCTTAATCAGCTCACTGAGCTCGTCCATATTGTGCAAACACCGGCCGTTCCCCGTGATAACCAGCTGTGAAACTCTGTCCCTTCCACCGTGGTTTCATTGGCATCAATATGTTTTGTAAAACAAAACAGCCACATCAGGATAAAGCTAGGAACATGAGAACATGAGAGCTTTTGCAGCAGGTCACCACTCATCATACGGCCTGGAAAAAGTGATATTTTTATTTTATTTTTTTTCTTTCTGTTTTTAATATGAGTTAATGTTAAAAACCAAAATGTCTTATAGATAATAGTGCGTTTTTCTGAGCTATACCTCTAATTACTCTTACAGGTGGACTACAAGGCAGATGAGTGGCTAATGAAGAACATGGACCCTCTGAATGACAACGTGGCGACACTTCTCCATCAGTCAACTGACAAGTTTGTGGCTGAACTGTGGAAGGATGGTAACGTACCAGCTACTTATCTCTGAACGCTTAAGTCAGCTGTAACAACTACAACCAACTGGTTCTATTAATACTTCCTGTAGTTCATTATGTTTGTACCTGTTTGCTTTTCTACATCTACATGTCTGTCATGGAAGCCTACTAACAGCAGCAGCTGTCTGCCTCGTTTACCCTTTTCTAAGAGCGCCCCATCCTTGTCTCTCTCTCTCTGTGTTGTAGAGATTCAGACCATTCAAAGGGCCTCATTCTATGACAGTGTCACTAGTCTGGATGAGCCGGCAGGTGAATGACTGGGTCGTGCTGGGCCAGAATCATAGTTGAAAGTGACCTGTTGGTACATTTCCGCCCAGATCTGGCTCTGTGCTTCATGCTTCAGCCAATGCTGTCCGTCATAGCTGCAGTGGCTCCCATCTGCTTCCAGGCTGCATGGCTCCCTTGTCTCAGCCAAAAGCAGTAGTGCCCAGTTCCTAAATAAGCTAGAGTAGAATATAGTCATTGTCTCTCTTTAGTCGAACCAGTGTGCTTTAATTTGTTTCGGTGTGTTAGTGGGCTGACATGGGGTCTTGTGATCTTTGTATGTCCAGCTGCCCTGAAGCAAGCAACAGGAATCTAGTGCAGCTGTGTCTGAGTCTGATTGCTGTTTATTCTTCCCTTTGTCCCCCATCAGTGATGTGAAACATGCACGAGCAAATGAAGGATTTGAAACTCTACTGAAGAATATTTAATAACATTATTTTCCCGCCTTCCTCCTGTCCCTAGACACAGTGGCAGAGAATTAAAACCAGATGTGGAATTTTGCTTTGGCTCTGAGCTCACATATCACTGTGGAGGGTCCAGAAAGCAGGTCGTGTATCACCTCGGTTAAACTCAGGAGTCTGTGATTGTAATTATGATTTAACTGCGGGGGCATTCATAAATAGTGATGGGGGGGAAATATCAATCACAGCATATTGTATCCCTCCCTCTTGCAGTGTGATTATTAAAACTTACAGGCACTCTAAACTCGTTCACCCTCCAGCCTGACTTATTTACTGAATAAACTGAAATGACACATTACTGAATAATATTACTGAATAATAATGATAGACAAAGGTATCTGTATAGAATAAGTAATACTTGCTTTTTGTTACTTTTCCAGTTTTTAAGATATAAGTTATTATAAATGTGTTTCTTCTTGTTACATTTTGTAATGTAGTATGGTGAGCTACTTATGACACACCCCTTTTTATAAGTGACATATGGGTCAGTCCACTTGCTCCCACCCCCTGATAGACTTTTCCAGTACTGTACCAAACAAATCAGCTGACTCTAAGGAGGTCACCTGTTATATGAGATGACCCAGAGTCTGTGTTTAATCAGGTGTTAAGACTTACAGGTTTTAGGTTTTGTCAGTGAAGCTTGTGTAAAGTTGTCTGTTGGAATTACTGTTGATCACTTCCTGAGGTCCATCGTAACAGGCAGAGGCAGGGATGTCTCACTGCTAACATGAGTCTGAGTCTGTTTAACAGCTGGTTTCAGGTTTAGTTCAAAGCAGTATTTCCTGTTATACTGGAGGTTTTTTAACCTGTTAGCAGTCGGACGTACCGCCCACGGTACATTGGATGGTTTAGGGGACTAATTGGACTGCTAAGGGGTTAAGCACAGCAGGCCGTTAAATGATAATATACAAGAGGATAGTGATGATGAAGGGTTTAGTTTGTTTTTGTTTGTTTGTTTTGTTGAGGTCATTCAAAAGCAGAACGTGATGGTCAAAATACATCATGTTCGAGTTGTGGGTCTTAAATGAAGTTCAGACTCACAATAACGTGTCATAAAGTTACCTCAGCTGCTCAAACCCACAAGCAAGTAGATCTCACAAGTACAGGTCGTCCCACTGCCGTGGCCCTAACCTCCGAAAAGTTATTGTTTTTTCTTCAAAACCTTGATTTTTTTTTTCCACAATCAAAAGCGCTTCATCTTAAGAAAAAATCACTCAAAAGTGCTGATGTTTATACTTAGGTATGTTCCTTCACAAGAGCAACTCACACTGTAGTTTATTTTAAGAACGCATACACCATCCTGCTCTCAGAAATATCTGATAGAGCACCAAATCCACCACAAAATACACAGAAAACTGAAAACTATATTAATCCAGCTGTTTTGGATCTAGCTGTTCCCTCTGTTTCCCACACATATATTTTACTGAGGCAGGCCACTCTAATATATTTTCCCATCCCACTATAAAAAGAGACAAATTTTAGCATTTTTTGTTTCTATTTTTTCATCATCTAAGAAAATAACACCATCCATGATCAGTTTACTGACTGACAACCCCCTCGCTCTTATTTAGAAGGTTAAGTCACCCGCAGAAAGGTTCCTCTCACCACGGAGTCGTGTGTGTACAGTGTTTAAACTAAGAAACAGTTTGGCTAAATGTTTCATCTCCACCTGCAGAAACAAGCGATACTTTTAGACTCTTGACTGCTGCTTTGGTAGACTGCCTTCATTTGATAGTTTTCATTCATCTGCACTCGGTCATGTAGCCACATTATGCCACCGTGCTGCTACCACTTGTTCCTGCGGTGACCTTCTCAGAAATACACAGACTCACAATAATATGTCCCCGTCACCCCTCCAGTCGACCGCATCGTGGGCCTGGACCAGGTGGCAGGAATGAACGAGACGGCGTTTGGTGCCACCTACAAAACGAAAAAGGGCATGTTTCGTACGGTGGGACAGCTCTACAAAGAGTCACTCACTAAGCTTATGGCCACACTGAGGAACACCAACCCCAACTTTGTCCGCTGCATCATCCCCAACCACGAAAAAAGAGTAAATACTTTTACTATCTAACTTAAGTGGAAAGTCTGGGACTCCTTTAAAAAAATAAAATATGGTAAAGTTTCTGTTTCTGTATTTAAGAGTGTATCATTTCCTCCTTCAGGCTGGGAAACTTGAGCCTCACCTGGTTCTGGACCAGCTCAGGTGTAACGGAGTCTTGGAGGGGATTCGTATCTGCAGACAGGGCTTCCCCAACCGCATCGTCTTCCAGGAGTTTAGACAGCGGTGAGAAACATCACCACTTTTTTTAACTCCCAAAAGGTTGATTCTGTTCATCTGGACGTAGCGTTTTCATTTGGAGAAACGTTTCATCACTCATCCAAGTGACTTTTTCAGCCTCAGCTAACTGCAGGTTTCCCCAGTCTGCACAATGACTGAAACTAGTCCACTGAATGAACAATGGGCTGTGAGGTCAGTTCCTTGATCATTATTATGCAAATTGTCATGAACATTGATTAACAACCAATGGCCCTGAGAACCATTCACAGAGAGGTGGGGAACGGCTGCAATCACAGCACGGAAAATGCTACGTCCAGATGAACAGTATCAACCTTTTGTGATTTACTTACCTGGATGATTGAGCATCCAAGTAAATACATTTTTAACTCTTTATTTTTTCTTTTCAAGAAGAAAACTCACTTATTCACACTTTGTTCTCTTTGCACACAGATATGAAATCCTTACACCCAACGCTATCCCCAAGGGTTTCATGGATGGGAAACAAGCCTGTGAGAGAATGGTAATGCTATCTTTCCTGATCCTGTGATGGTTGTTGGATATATACACCACTGCTGATAGGAGAACACTTCTGACACATCCAAAAACAAAGTGAAACAGACTTCAAGGCTCAATCCACACTGATTGAAGGAAACTTTACATTTAGCCCATAAACAGAAGCAAAAACATTTACAGGTTTGAATATGCCCAGGACGAGCACTGACTGGACAGTCAACCTGGAGGGGCTGTCAAAATGTTAATTTGTATTTTTAAATGTCTGTGAAGGTTCTCAGTCATCCAGGTCATCCAGTCAAAGCTCCTTTGACTGTCTTTTTAAATGTTTTCTAAACTTGACTAGACAAGAGTTCTCATTAATACAACAGCTTTCAGTCTTAAACAAAAGAAATCAGGCCACATACCTCAAACCAAGAGTGGAAATTCCCTCCACACCACATATGAATAGAGTTCCTGGGTCCAGAACGATTTCTGGATCGGAAAATTTGTGACATTTTCTTGGAAGCCATCAAACTACCAGTTTTCATTTTACCCCATTTTACCCCTCAGCCATAGAAGGCTGATGGGGTATTGGGTGACATGGACAGTTTGTGAATGCAATAACTCAAGAAGGACGTCATCTAGGATCTCTAACCTGATACCATATGTGCGTCTACCAAAATGCTGAGGGGTAGCACAGTATTTTGTTTATTTTTATATGCATTTGTGTAGATGTCGCCTGAAATGTCCAGCCTGACCTCATCTTGCAATGGTAAAGAACCCTTCCAAAAAATTCCTTCATCTAGATCTGGATTGACACTAAGAGTCAGGCCTGACCTACGCTAAAAGTTTGTAACTTGAATAAATCTATTAATCTCTGTGGTAGAGGTTGTTTAAGCCCGTGCAGTTTATTCATCTACAACTTACTGTGTTCCTTTTATAGATCCAAGCCCTGGAGCTGGACCCCAACCTGTTCCGGATTGGTCAAAGTAAGATCTTCTTCAGAACTGGTGTTCTGGCTCATCTGGAGGAGGAGCGAGACCTAAAGATCACTGACATAATCATCTACTTCCAGTCCGTGTGCCGTGGATACTTAGCCCGCAAGTGAGTCTTTATATCGCTGTGTGTGCTGCTACATATGGGTTATTCCCATATAATAGTTTACATCCTACAGTCTACAATACTCGGTAGTTTGTGCCCCCTTCCTTTCCTGTACTCTCTGGCTGACCTCGTAGTATTGCTAGTGAGTCACCTGTCACATGCTTAATCAATCAGAGCCTCTAGCGGCTTCTTGTACCCCAGTGTATTCGTTTTTACGACTCCCTGGAGAGCCTATATTTTTGAGTTTCTATGGTGAGAACAAATGTAAAGGTTTGATACCCAGAGTGCACTTTGGGATGGACATCCAGAGCGTTACAGCGAGTTTGAGCTCTGCGTCGATTTTACTTTTCCTGTTTGATTCACTCACTCTGGATGCGGACGACCTCTGCATCTGCCAAATGGTGATTGTTTGAAAAATGTTCCGAAGTAAGGAAGGGAGAATGGAAGCTCACCGGGAATGGAAGAACTGGGAAAAAATCAAAAACTTCAAAGATCGGAAGATACAACATGAGAGGCACACACAGTGGCTGCAGTGGACACTGTTCACTGTTCTTAACATTTCGCTCTTCTCCGCGGCTGGCTGACGGCCCAACAACAGCACAAACAAGAGTGGCCCACAGGCCGGTTGTAACACATACTTTGTACACTCCCTCTCCGCAGATGGGACATCCCTGAAGTGCCAGTGGAGAGCAAACATGCCACCATTGCTGAAACATAAAATTCTGCTTTAGGCTGCAGGAGGCTCCAAAAACGCACAAAGTTGCACTCTTAACCACATACGTGCACTTACGGTCTTGTTTTTTTAACCGGAAAGGTGGTGATATGTCAGTGCACCCTAACATACAAATTATTATTTTAAAAAAGTGGTCAATTGATGTCGCTCGGCTATAGTGCAACAAAAACAAAAAAGCTCAGATATTGATCTCTCATTTTGTTCTCTTAGAGCCTTCGCTAAGAAGCAGCAGCAGCTGAGTGCCCTGAAGGTCCTGCAGAGGAACTGTTCTGCTTATTTGAAGCTGCGACACTGGCAGTGGTGGAGACTCTTCACCAAGGTGAGAACCACGACACCAACCTCTGACAGCAAAAGATGGCTCTTATATCGCTCGTATCAGCCCTCCAACTCTGCTAAAGCCCTAAGGCCCTACTTTTTCAGAAATCAGTGTTCAGATTTCTCTGGCAGAATTTCTTAATCCAAACAGTCTGTCAGTCTGTTTGATATAACTCGGCTTGGTCCTAATCATGTTAATCCATTAATTACATTAGAGGGAATAATTACATATGGCAGGAAAGTGCTGATAATAAGAAAAATGCTACTTGCTGTAGTAAAACTACTGGCTTTCTACCATTAACCGGCCAGTATGACCGTGAAAAAAAAATTGTATTCATTCTGTTTAGTATTTAAAATGTCTAATTTTGTTCCTCTCTCACTCAGGTGAAGCCGCTGCTGCAGGTCACCAGGCAGGAGGAGGAGCTGCAAGCCAAAGACGAGGAGCTGGTAAAAGTGAAGGAGAGGCAACTTAAGGTGGAAAATGAGCTGGTGGAGATGGAGAGGAAACACCAGCAGGTAAAAATATCTCAACTTATAAGTAAATCTTTTTCCTGAATTATACTTTATTAAAATCTATTGATGACAGCTTCAGGGAAATTGCACGTTCATAGTTTTTTGGAAGGACTTGTAGCCGTGAAGGTGGTACACATTTTCTGAACTGTTTCTTCTCTCCAGCTCCTCGAGGAGAAGAATATTTTAGCAGAGCAGCTCCACGCGGAGACGGAGCTGTTCGCCGAGGCTGAAGAGATGAGAGTTCGTCTCCTCTCCAGGAAGCAAGAGCTGGAGGAGATCCTTCACGACCTGGAGTCCAGGGTGGAGGAGGAGGAGGAGAGGAACCAGAGCCTGCAGAATGAGAAGAAGAAGATGCAGTCGCACATCCAGGTTTACGTCATCTCCTCTTTATATAGTTTGAAACACAACCTTCTCTTATTTTTCTATTTGATGCTTCAACATCTAGCTAAGCGTTTACACTGTAACAATGGCGGATGCTCATTAAGTTTCAAATACTGAGGTCGGCATACCCATCATCTGTTTGTGAAAGATGATTTTTTTCATTTGAATATTAAATGATCCTAAGACACTTTTGTCTTTATTTTTTAACCTTTGATTGTTTTAAATGAGATATCTCTTTTGTTTGTGTTGTTCAGTTTGTATATTGGACGAAACCCAGAGAAGCTGATGAATCAGATTAACTCTAAAGTGACTTGAAGCATTAAAAATGAGGATGTTTTTTTCCTATTTTGCTTCGAGATCACTTGGTCATAAATATTTAATCTGTACAG
>NW_005187469.1:1210405-1244116 GCF_000239375.1 Pundamilia nyererei | reverse complement strand
GAATGGAAGAACTGGGAAAAAATCAAAAACTTCAAAGATCGGAAGATACAACATGAGAGGCACACACAGTGGCTGCAGTGGACACTGTTCACTGTTCTTAACATTTCGCTCTTCTCCGCGGCTGGCTGACGGCCCAACAACAGCACAAACAAGAGTGGCCCACAGGCCGGTTGTAACACATACTTTGTACACTCCCTCTCCGCAGATGGGACATCCCTGAAGTGCCAGTGGAGAGCAAACATGCCACCATTGCTGAAACATAAAATTCTGCTTTAGGCTGCAGGAGGCTCCAAAAACGCATCATGCACTGCTCAGCACAAAATTGCACTCTTAACCACATACGTGCACTTACGGTCTTGTTTTTTTAACCGGAAAGGTGGTGATATGTCAGTGCACCCTAACATACAAATTATTATTTTAAAAAAGTGGTCAATTGATGTCGCTCGGCTATAGTGCAACAAAAACAAAAAAGCTCAGATATTGATCTCTCATTTTGTTCTCTTAGAGCCTTCGCTAAGAAGCAGCAGCAGCTGAGTGCCCTGAAGGTCCTGCAGAGGAACTGTTCTGCTTATTTGAAGCTGCGACACTGGCAGTGGTGGAGACTCTTCACCAAGGTGAGAACCACGACACCAACCTCTGACAGCAAAAGATGGCTCTTATATCGCTCGTATCAGCCCTCCAACTCTGCTAAAGCCCTAAGGCCCTACTTTTTCAGAAATCAGTGTTCAGATTTCTCTGGCAGAATTTCTTAATCCAAACAGTCTGTCAGTCTGTTTGATATAACTCGGCTTGGTCCTAATCATGTTAATCCATTAATTACATTAGAGGGAATAATTACATATGGCAGGAAAGTGCTGATAATAAGAAAAATGCTACTTGCTGTAGTAAAACTACTGGCTTTCTACCATTAACCGGCCAGTATGACCGTGAAAAAAAAATTGTATTCATTCTGTTTAGTATTTAAAATGTCTAATTTTGTTCCTCTCTCACTCAGGTGAAGCCGCTGCTGCAGGTCACCAGGCAGGAGGAGGAGCTGCAAGCCAAAGACGAGGAGCTGGTAAAAGTGAAGGAGAGGCAACTTAAGGTGGAAAATGAGCTGGTGGAGATGGAGAGGAAACACCAGCAGGTAAAAATATCTCAACTTATAAGTAAATCTTTTTCCTGAATTATACTTTATTAAAATCTATTGATGACAGCTTCAGGGAAATTGCACGTTCATAGTTTTTTGGAAGGACTTGTAGCCGTGAAGGTGGTACACATTTTCTGAACTGTTTCTTCTCTCCAGCTCCTCGAGGAGAAGAATATTTTAGCAGAGCAGCTCCACGCGGAGACGGAGCTGTTCGCCGAGGCTGAAGAGATGAGAGTTCGTCTCCTCTCCAGGAAGCAAGAGCTGGAGGAGATCCTTCATGACCTGGAGTCCAGGGTGGAGGAGGAGGAGGAGAGGAACCAGAGCCTGCAGAATGAGAAGAAGAAGATGCAGTCGCACATCCAGGTTTACGTCATCTCCTCTTTATATAGTTTGAAACACAACCTTCTCTTATTTTTCTATTTGATGCTTCAACATCTAGCTAAGTGTTTACACTGTAACAATGGCGGATGCTCATTAAGTTTCAAATACTGAGGTCGGCATACCCATCATCTGTTTGTGAAAGATGATTTTTTTTAATTTGAATATTAAATGATCCTAAGACACTTTTCCTTGTTTTATTTTTTAACCTTTGATTATTTTAAATGAGATATCTCTTTTGTTTGTGTTGTTCAGTTTGTATATTGGACGAAACCCAGAGAAGCTGATGAATCAGATTAACTCTAAAGTGACTTGAAGCGTTAAAAATGAGGATGTTTTTTTCCTATTTTGCTTCGAGATCACTTGGTCATAAATATTTAATCTGTACAGACGTGGTTGTGATTTTGGGCTTTAAAGAAATGAGTGTGTTAAACTTCCATCTGTATGGAAACTGCAGATTTTGCCATCTTCATGTTACAAATGTTTGTGTGCCGTGTTCTTCCTACAGGACCTGGAGGAGCAGCTGGATGAGGAGGAAGCTGCAAGACAAAAACTGCAGCTGGACAAAGTGACCGCTGAGTCGAAGATCAAGAAAATGGAGGAGGACATTTTGCTGCTGGAGGACCAAAACTCCAAGTTTCTCAAGGTGAGGCAATTTTAGCTGAAAATGAAGGTTCAAACAAAACCCAGAAAGTAGAGGAAGCTCTTTAAGGTGGAATCATTAAAGGCTTATCGGCGCTGGATGTTCTAGCCTGCATGCTAAAGCATGCTTGGGCAAGATGTTGAACCCTGAGTTGCTCCTGAAGCGTTCATCAGAGTGTGAGTGTTAGATAGAAAGATAGATAGAATGCTGCTAGTGTGAACGAGTGAACAAGACATGTTGTATAAAACTTCATGTTAACTCAGTGAACATCAGAGACAGCAGTAAATTACACTGTATGCTGTTCTTTAAACATCTGAGCGAAACATTTAGAAACTGAAGTCTGTTATTACAGACTTCTTAATAAGTGAACACGGGCCTGATGCTGGACACAAACAAGTACAAACTCAGACTGAGGAAGGCCTTAAAACTGATTAGCGTCGGCTGCAGCTCTTCCTCTGCCTGACGGTGACGCGTCGCCTGCTACCTTCAATAGCAGCCTGTGCAATGAAGGGTGCTGCTGTCTACCATCTGCTTTCTAATCTCATCACAAAGCTAAATAGAGGAAATGGTTAGCTGTATGGCACAGTTAATAGATGGTGCTGGTTATAGTCCCACCAGTTAATAAGACTTTGAAGCTCATGACTGTTCCTCCTCATTGATCTGTCTGTTCTCTGTAAAGTGTAATGATGCAACTCAGATAAAGTAGAAGGTCCTGCAATTTTTCAGTCAGTGATTACAGTTTATTATACTAGATTCGGGTAACTGGAATGTTATTCTGCAGTTTATAAATGTGTGTGGAGAGCTGTTTACTTACGTTTCAATCAATTTGGTCTGTAACCAAACTTGTAAATGTGTGCAGAGAGAGAAGTCTGTAACTCAAAGGTTTAGTTTTCAGTGTCAGGCCTCTAAATACCACCACAGGGAACCTTTATATATGATCGCAGTGGTGGATGCTCATGTTAAACACGGCCAAAGGTTCAAAGAATGAGCTGAAAGATAAAAACACTCAGTTTCAGATATTTGTTTCTACTTTTGGGTTTGAATTATGTCGCTGAGAGAGAGCCGCTACCATCTCATCATTATCTCAGCCACACAGCTGCAGGCATCACTCGCCTGCCTCTTAATCCTTTCTCTGTTTTTTTGAGAGGAGCAGACAATCAGAAGAAAGTTTGTTTGAAACATCGGGTTAGCTAAGAGGGCAGAACCTGAGGCAGAGTAAAAGATTAAAAATAATGATGGGAAAGCAGCCTGCAAAACAGTATTAAGGTAAAACTGGAGGAGTTTTTCCTTCCCACTGTCGCCAAATTCTTGCTCACAGGGGGTCGCCTGATTGTTGTTTTTCCTCTGTATTATTGTAGAGACCTTGAGGCAACTGCTGTATTATTTGATTGACTTAATTGTGGGGATTTGTTTGGAGGCTCTCAGTATTTCAGTAGTATCCATGGACTGACCCCCTGGCAATAAAGTACTGAGACCTTTTCGCGTTTATACAGCAGTTGCAGGTCTTGAGTCTTGATGTTTTTGGTTTTTTTAACCCAACAGGAGAAGAAGCTGCTGGAGGACAGGATCGCCGAGATGACCTCCCAGCTGACTGAGGAGGAGGAAAAAGCAAAGAATCTCGGCAAGGTCAAGAACAAGCAGGAGATGATGATGGTTGACCTGGAGGGTAAGACGCTACCAGTAGGCTGTTACCAGCTCTATGTGGGGTCCAAAAAAAGGACAGGCACAAAACAGGGGCTGTGTGTAAAGGGTAGACGGGGGTGGTGTTGGAGTTTAAATAAGCCAGCAAGTTCAAAACTTCATAAAAATAGAACAGCACAGAGGTCATTTGGGACATGCAGTATGACTGTTAATGATTTAGTGTTCACAACTGTACAGCGAGTTAATTAGCAGCTAATGTGATTACATGTTTGTGTTTTCACACCTTCTAAATGGCCTTTTCCTTGTATGGCTGCTGCACAACTTGTGAGCTTACTCAGTGATGGGGAAAAAAAGTTTAACTCCAAACAGAAAAGTTTGTTATGATCAGGGACCACCTTTGTATTTGTGTTTCTGTGGTTGTGCTTCCCTTTAGAGCGTTTAAAGAAAGAAGAGAAAACACGTCAGGAGCTGGAGAAAGCCAAACGCAAGCTGGACGCCGAGACGACCGACCTGCAGGACCAGATTGCGGAGCTTCAGGCACAGATAGAGGAGCTGAAGATCCAGCTGGCTAAAAAGGAGGAGGAGCTGCAGGCTGCTCTGGCCAGGTCAGTGGTAAAAAACATTAAAATGAGTGTGTCACACAACCTCCACGAAACGTAAACACTGTCCCAGCACAAAACCGCCTCTTAAAAAATATTTTTAAAAAGCCAATATGAAGATTTACTGAGAGGTGCAGCTCAGCAGCAGTGAGTCAGATTGTGAACAAAGCTCGCGATTTAGTTTTTTCGCCACATTAAAAAAAACAAAAAGCAACTTTTTTGCTGAAGTATTTTTATAGCTGCTCTCTGCAAACCTACGCTTGTGTGGTAATGTGTAACTGCTAGTGTTGCTCATTTCAGGAACATAAATCCTCACGCGCAACTATACTGCACTGCTTCCCGTTTCCATGACAACAGCACTCCATCGTTAGTCTGAAATAGCCATTCAATAACAGAAACACGTGCAACTGCGAAATTAAAGCGGCGAACGTGCTTCAGCACTCAGGCACTCTGTGGCGTTTCCTAAAGCGACGGCGGCTCGGACCTTTCGTCTCGGGGCAGCCGCGTCTGATTACAGGCACACTGATGTTGATTGATGCGCTGCGTGCACAAGGAGTCAAGAGCGAAAACGGGCTGTCATCATGTTTTAACAGCTCTTAAAGCACATGATACCACACAAGACGTATATCACACAGGCAGATGGATATATTCTGTTAATATTACTTCTTCTCTTAAGATGGATCACGAGTCGTATGGAGTGAATATTAGCTTCTCATACTTTAGATGTTGCATCTCCTCCACCTGGTACTGTTTGCATCTAACCTCCAGCTAAATATTTTCTTTATGTATTTATTTCCACAGCGGTTAAATGTCCACATTTGCTTTTATGTTTGATTTGTTTTCCATATTTATCCTTCATAAAACTGCTAATGAGGTAAACAGCTGTGGAGGTGTTTTCCTCTGAAGGTCAGCTCTGATCACTTTAATGGGACTTCTCAGTGCTCCCCTCCGTTCAGCAGACACGGGGTTTGATGGTAAACATCTGCCCGACCAATTCCACACACAGAAATCATCGGTTTAGTCACAGCCGCACGTAATTAGGCTTTCATTAAAGCTGATGTGCTTCATTTTAAAGTTCAGCAGCTATTCTGAGAACAATCCTGTCATCTTTGACAGATTGGAAAACGGAGCATTGCAATTATATGGGAGTCATTAGTGCTTTTAATCAAAGCGGTCTCACTGTGTTAATTATAAAACTGAATCATTTTGACGTTCGGTGTGTTTAATCAGCAGATTTCTACATTAGTGAGGAATGTCGCAGGAACGCTGCAGCCAGCACGAGGTTTACTTGGACGCACATCCAGCTGCAAACAAATCAGCAGTCCCATCACATTTTCCTCTTCTGATGAGCAACACACACACATACACTCACACACAGCTTCAGCTGTAAACAGTTCGCCACACTGCCACCATGTGTGCACAGGTGGCTATCTCAGCCTTGAAAGGACAGCAGGGACTTACCTTTCATTGAATTCACTTCATTTTTTTTTTTCCTTAATCAAACTCTGCACACAGTCATATTTGTTGTTCTCAGTGGACTTTCCAGCTCATCAGTTGGTGCGAAACAGCAAACCACTGACAAGAAAAATGATTGCTTTCACTCAGTACTTCACACATTACATTAACCAGTGAATTTTGCTGCGATGAGCTCCTGCGTCACTGTCGTTGTTTGACGTCTGCTTACATGGTTCATTGTAGTGTTGTGTCTGCACCAACAGGAAAAATAACATCCACCTGGACCCTCAAGCTCATCCTGTGATGATGAAATTTACTGAACTCAAACCCAAAAAGGGGCCTTGCACACTTACGAGCATGAAAACATTAAATGCTAAGGATCTAAATTGCGTGAAGTGTAAAGAGCAGTGAAGGATGTTCAAGTGAGGAAGTCTGTTTAATGTCTTTTGAATGACGTCTGAATTGAAGATACAAATGTGATATAGAGAGAAAAAAGGAAATGTAGAAATGCAGATCATCAGTTGAAGGTTTGAGAAAATGTTTGAATTTTATTTAATTCTCTGATTAAGACCTGCTTGGAAAAACTGACATGCGTTTGTGGGTCTCCAACTAGGTGTGATGAGGAGTCGGTGCAAAAGAACAACGCTTTGAAGCAGATTCGGGAGCTGCAGGCGCAAATAGCGGAGCTTCAGGAGGATCTGGAGTCTGAGAAGATGTGTCGAAGTAAAGCTGAGAAACTCAAGAGAGACCTGAGTGAGGAGCTGGAAGCTCTGAAGACTGAGCTGGAGGACACACTAGATACCACGGCCGCCCAGCAGGAACTCAGGTGCTCATTAATGCTCATTTATCAGTGATGAGAAAGTGAACCTCACAGTTGTTATACGTCAGGTAGCACTATCTGTTCTATAGACTTCAGTCTGCATCCATCTTTATATGCAGTCCTGTGCTTTTAACTGTTTCCCACGTGGATGATCTCCAGGAGCAAGCGAGAGCTGGAGGTGGCAGAGCTGAAGAAGGCCATTGACGAGGAGACCAAAAACCACGAGGCTCAGATCCAGGACATGAGGCAGAGGCACGCCACAACGCTCGAGGAACTGTCCGAACAGTTGGAGCAGGCCAAGAGGGTGAGCTGCTCAAACCTTTCTAACCTTTAAGGTCTTCAGTTTACCTTCATACATGTCACTAAAAGCTTTTTTTTTATTTTTTTTTATTTGATCTGTGCAGTTCAAGGCCAACCTGGAGAAGAACAAGCAGTGCCTGGAGAATGACAACAAAGAGCTGGTCTGTGAAGTGAAGGCTCTGCAGCAGGCAAAGACTGAGTCGGAGCACAAGAGGAAGAAGCTGGAGGCTCAGCTGCAGGAGTCATTGGCCAGGGCCACCGAGGTGGAGAGAGCCAAGGGAGAGCTGGCCGAGCGCTCCCACAAGCTCCAGGTAAATGCCAACTCATTGTTGGGACTGATTTTCCTTTTTCTTTTTTAAGGGAAAGTTTTGTTTAATGTGTTTCCATTTGTTTGTCAGACGGAGCTGGACAACGTGTCTACTTTGCTGGAGGAGGCAGAGAAGAAGGGCGTTAAGCTGGCTAAAGAAGTTGAAAACCTGAACAGCAAACTGCAAGACTCTGAGGTACGAAAGACCATCAGCATCGACGTTTCTGCCTGATGATTTCAGAGCTGCAGGAGACGTGTTCAGAAATCATCATTTTACCTGATAAATCCTCTGTGGAGCAAGATTATTATGGTTAATAAAAAATAAGCAGAAATAAAACCACAAAAACATTTAAGACAAGTAAATTGTTTATATACCTGTTATCAAAAAATGACAAATACGTCCATATTACAGTTTTGAAAAGTAAAACAGATACTGAAGCTAAATAAACCTGAACTGACTTGAGAAATAAATAAAAACTAATTTAAAAAAAAAACTTTAAAGTATAATAATAGTTTAATACTTTTGGGTGCTGGTGATGTGTTTGTGCTTTTTAGACAGACCTCAGGTTAATCAACATTAAGCTTTCTAGTGAAGCCAATCAGCTTTCGCCTCTGTATTTCTCACACATATCCAACGAGGACAGCCTCTGCTAAAGTATCAGCGTATTAAGACTAAAACTGGTGTAACTGCTTTTCGTTTGTCTTTTGACCATCGTTTCTGATCGTGGTTTTTGCGCGTAGGAGTTGCGGCAGGAGGAGACGCGTCAGAAGCTGAACCTGAGCGGCCAAATCCGCCAGCTGGAGGCGGATAAGAACAACTTGCTGGAGCAGCAGGAAGAGGATGAGGAGGCACGACGCAGCCTTGAGAAACAGCTGCAGACCGTGCAGGCTCAGGTACATATTCACAGTAGGGCACATCTGACGCACACAAACCAGTCAGGCAGAAACACCTTCGAGGTACCGCTGAAGCCGAGTGCCAGGAGAAGGGCCCGGCAACCGTTTCCAGCTGTTTACCTGCTGTGAGCACCTGTAGCAGCAGGTGCAGCACAGCGTGCAGACAGCTGTAACTCAGTGAGGCTTCACAGATAAATGAAGAGAAAATCTGAGTCACTTCAAAACATGTGGTTCGGATTAATAATTAATAAAACTATTATTAGCATCTTCAGCATCTGCAGGTAAACCTCAGCTGATTATCTCTCCAGCACACACTGATGGGCCAGCAAAGGTCACGTCACAAATATTTTTAAAATGTCTTTGTAGCTGTTTGAGACAAAGAAGAAGTTGGAGGAGGATGTGGGAGCAATGGAGGGTCTGGAGGAGGTGAAGAGGAAACTCCAGAAGGACATGGAGCTCACCAACCAGCGTCTGGAGGAGAAGACAATGTCTTTGGACAAGATGGAGAAAACTAAAAACCGACTGCAGCAGGAGCTGGATGACCAGATGGTGGAACTGGACCTCCAGAGACAGATCGTGTCCAATCTGGAAAAGAAGCAAAAGAAGTTTGACCAGGTACCGGAGATCACACAGAGATGAGATATTGAAGGTCTCTTACGGTTTGTTCAGTGTAATGAAGGCTCTGTTATCTATGTTAGATGTTGGCTGAGGAGAAGACCATCTCTGCTCGTTACGCTGAGGAGCGCGATCGCGCTGAGGCAGAGGCCAGAGAGAAGGAGACCAAGGCTCTGTCGATGGCCAGAGCTCTGGAGGAGGCCTTGGAGGCCAAAGAAGAACTGGAGCGGTTTAACAAACAACTTCGTGCTGAAATGGAGGACTTGATGAGCTCCAAGGATGATGTGGGGAAGAATGTGAGTGACCTTTTGACCTCTCCAGTGACACTGCTGATTAAGATATGTTCACAGAAATACCTGAGGACCTGAAATCTCAGGATTTCATAAGTTTATTGTGCAGCTGTGTCACATTTTTGCCACTCCTCTGGCTGCTCACAGGTCCATGAGCTGGAGAAGTCCAAGCGTACGTTGGAGCAGCAGGTGGAGGAGATGAGAACACAGCTGGAGGAGCTGGAGGATGAGCTGCAGGCCACAGAAGATGCCAAACTCCGCCTGGAAGTCAACATGCAAGCCATGAAGGCTCAGTTTGACCGAGACCTGCAGGCCAGAGACGAGCAGGGCGAGGAGAAGAAAAGAGCGCTGGTCAAACAGGTACAAAGTGGCCGATGATCTTGAAGGACTGACGCCACATTTTTAATGTGCAGTTTATCTTCATTTACATCATCAGAATGACAGTGTTTGCATGAAGTTGTTTTTTTCTTGCAGGTACGTGAGATGGAGGCGGAGCTGGAGGACGAGCGGAAGCAGAGATCTGTGGCTGTGGCAGCCAAGAAGAAGCTGGAGATGGACCTGAACGAGCTGGAGGGTCAGATCGAAGCTGCCAACAAAGGCAGGGACGAGGCCATCAAACAGCTCCGGAAACTACAGGTACGCAAATGTTTGCTTAGTGTCTGTCCTGATTTTCAATTATCTCAGTCTCTAAGCTTGTCCGTATCACGTTGCTGCTCCTGCAGGCTCAGATGAAAGACTACCAGAGGGAGCTGGAGGAGGCCCGAGCCTCCCGGGATGAGATCTTCGCGCAGTCTAAGGAGAACGAGAAGAAACTCAAGAGTCTGGAAGCTGAAATCTTGCAGCTTCAGGAGGTGAAGTTCTGACTTTTGCCTTTTGTGGTGATAATCTTAGTTATTTGTGTGTAACGTCTGAAATGCTAAATGATCTTGTGTGTGTGTCTGCGCAGGACCACGCAGCTTCAGAGAGGGCCCGTCGACATGCTGAACAGGAGAGGGATGAGCTGGCTGACGAGATCTCCAGCAGTGCTTCTGGAAAGTCAGTATGAACATGTAGTTTTTCCAAACTTCATATTAATAATTAGCCAGGTTTTATGTGCCCCTCAAGGATCAAAAGATTTGTTTTATAGTCTTACAATCGCTGTAAATCAGTAGAAATTTAATAGAAACTCTGCGTCAGGTCGTCACTGCTGGAGGAGAAGCGGAGGCTGGAGGCTCGCATCACCCAGCTGGAGGAGGAGCTGGAGGAGGAGCAGGGCAACATGGAGCTGCTAAACGACCGCTTCAGAAAGGCCAACCTGCAGGTAGGCACACTAAATAATCAGCAGTGTCACAAACTTTATCTGGATGTGATTCAGCTACTGGTTGCTAGGGAAAATTTTTTATTTCCTAACTGGCTGTCAAGTGTTTCCTGGAGGTTGGTGGGTGAAGCGAGTGACACAGAGAGTGATGTACCAAAAACCTCTTGATTGATGAGAAAGGATAAGACAAACTTGTGGCGTGCAAATGTTTCTTTTAAACACTAAACACAGTAAAATTAAAACACCCATCAACGTGTTTGTCTGCTCTCTCCTTTTCCCACAATCCCTCTCACCTGCCTGCCGCGCTCTCTCTCTCTCAGGTCGACACCCTGAATACTGAATTGGCAGCAGAGCGCAACACTGCGCAGAAGAGTGAGAACGCCCGCCAGCAGCTGGAGCGACAAAACAAGGTCTCGTGGACTTGAAGCTTATTACAGTGTTTATCTTTCTCATTTCCCTTCTGTTTACACCCTCCTGTACTACAAGCTGTTCTCTTTTTCATTCCCACACCTCATCTCATGTTTTTGTTTCTTTGTTTTTAAGCATTTCACTTCTCTTTAGTACATGTGAGCCCAGCCCGGGAGCTGCCACCAGTCTCCTCTGAGGTCTAAACTCTATTCTTCCACCATCTGCCATTATCTACTAGAAATCCTGTCAGAACATCTGAATGTGGATTCATTCCTTCACATTTCTAAAGCTGTCCGTTGTGCTCGATTGGAGTCTTTGCCAGGCCGATTCTGGCCCCCGGGCCTTTTGTTTGACACCCCTGATCTATACTAGAGGCAGCAGATCAGGACACAAGCATTTCGTATTTGGGGGTTCAGTAGCACAATGTGATCCCCAGATTCAGTTTCTCTGACCCGCAGCTCTGCTGTAACTCTGCTGCAGATGCACGTTACAGATGCACCAGTGGGATCAGGAGATACGCGAGAACATGATCCTTCAGGTGCATGAACAGGACCTCCTGATCACAACTCTAAACTAACAAACTGAATATTTGCTCTGTTACCATGAACACAGGAGCTGAAGGCCAAGCTGGCAGAGCTGGAGGGGGCTGTCAAGTCAAAGTTTAAGGCGTCCATCACTGCTCTGGAAGCCAAAATCCTGCAGCTGGAAGAGCAGCTGGAGCAGGAAGCCAAGTAATCCAGATGTTAAAGAGCAGATTTTAGATCCTTTTGAGTAGACTACGATAATTTGGTCATGTTTACCTTTTCTGTTATTAAACCTCCAGGGAGAGAGCGGCAGCCAACAAAATCGTCCGACGTACAGAGAAGAAACTGAAGGAGGTGATGATGCAGGTGGAGGACGAGCGTCGTCATGCCGACCAGTACAAGGAGCAGGTACGGACACACAGGAAATGATTAGGCTTTGCTCCGTCTGCATTCACACTGCCGGTTCTCTACAACTTCTCACCCTCCATCTGTGCGTCAGATGGAGAAGGCGAACTCTCGCATGAAGCAGCTGAAGCGTCAATTGGAGGAGGCGGAGGAGGAGGCCACCAGAGCAAATGCCGCTCGCAGGAAGCTGCAGAGGGAGCTGGACGATGCCACCGAGGCCAGCGAGGGTCTCACCCGAGAGGTCACCTCACTGAAGAACCGCCTCAGGTACAAAGAGGACGGCGATTAACCGGTTTTAAAAATAACCCAGAACCTGAACTAGATACCGAAACAGTGCAGAGATAAAAAACACAGAGTGGAAACAGCCTGACCCAGTAATAATCGTGATCATTATTACTGGGTCAGGCTGTTTGCCAAACTTTTGATCATTTAACTTATTATTCATTTTAAGAATCTGCTAAACTCACTTCACCAATCCTCCCACTACACCCTCTACACCCTCATCATGTTGACAGCTCTCATTCCTGCATGTCATTCCTCCAATATGGTGATGGAGCCGGGAGGCGATTGAGTAAATGGATTGGTACTTATAGATCACCTTTCTACTCTATTTTAGCACTCTCTGCCACAAGTCTAATTCAACCTTCTTCCAACCATCCACACTGATGGACGCTTCGGGGGAAACTCGGGTCCAGGGTCTTGCCCGAGGATACCTCATCACACAGACTGGAGGAGCCAGGGAGGCTCCTGTCTGACTAAACTGTAGTCAGACAACTATGTGATCTCATTTAGTTAATATTACTGCAGCTCTTTCACTTTGTTCAGGTACACAGCGCCAGTGATTACACTGGTACTATTACCAGACTGGTCAGTCTTAAGGTTTTGAAGCTGTGGCTGTCATTGCAGTGTGTTTACAGTCTGCTCCATCCTCCATCATAATGAATGAAAATGCAGTTAAATGTGATGTTATGTTATGTTAGCATGTATTTGTGTCAGCAGCGGTCACAGTTTCACTTTTATAGTTGATCTTAGCGCCCGCTGGAGCTCCTGAGAATCGCATACGTCTTTCAAAATAACAGTTTTCCTGCGTTTAAGCCAATCACATCACCTCCCGGCTCTTCTTCCACCACAGTGGTATCTCGTCATCCCACAATCTATGTTTTCTGAAATGTTGAAGGTTTAAAGCTTTCTTCCGTTTGTTCTGCCCAGGCGTGGCGGTCCGGTCAGCAGCTTCTCCTCTGGCCGCTCAGGCCGGCGCAACCTCAACTTGGACGGCGCCTCCGTCGACATGTCAGACGACGACGCAGACAGCCGCTCCGGCGACTTTAACGAGACGCCAAACACCAACGTCGAGTAACCGCAGCAGCGACCGCCTCTTTCCTCACCCCACCCTTTTCCCCAACTGTGTCTCCCCCACCCCCAAAGTCCACATGGACTCATCTCAATCCACTCAGAAGATCAGAGCGATGAGAGGTTTCTATTCAAGCTGGGCGGAGCATGCCTGGCAGCCCTTTTTTTTTTCCATCCGTCACATCTGCAGGGAAAATCCACCACCCTCCTCAAGGAACGCCTCCGATCTGGAGTGCCACGGGACAAACGGACACTTCTGCCTTACTCCGTTCTCCTCTGACAAGCTGCTAGTCCTGGCTCGTCCGTCAGCATCATCTCAGCATCATAACCCTTACACCTGCCCCGTCCCACCCGTCCCATCAGAAATCATCTGCTCTGCTTTTTAGGTACAAAGTGCTTTTTATACAAACGAAACTCTGCGTGTAGGCAAAGGTTGTGAGGTGTGCGCACATCACGTCCATCATGTGACCGCAACTCATACTGGAAATGCAGGACTACAAGGAAAAGTGTCTGACTCTGGTGTTTTAAGTGTTCTGCTCACTCGTCATGCAAAAGCCATCTCTCACCTGACACGCTCCCTCCATCCAGTGTTCTGAATGACTAAAACCTAAAAGCCCACACAAACCAAGGTCACTGTGGCCTCCGGACGGCAGCGCCGGCTGCTTTTGTTGCATGAGTCTCTTTCTGACGATGTTTCTTTTTCGGCTTTTACACTGCAGCACTTATGGGAACAACTAACATCTCGGGACATGCAATAGAAAAACACAGACTCTCAAGTGAAAGTATATTACTGTGAAAACAAACAAAAGAAGAGGTATTATATTTTCTCTGTGGCTTCATCTCAACATGTAATAAAAGAATGTCTCGCTGGGTTTTAACTGGTTATCTAAAGCTAACGACCTGTCCTGTGGATTGGCCCGAGCCGCGAATGATGCACCAATGCTGGAACATGCACAGAACTGCACAGAGAATTCAAACTTAAAGCCAACAAAGAGGAAAGAAGCTCAAACCGGAAGCACTAAAGCTGCACTCAGCACGACACTAAATGGTTGTAATCACGTTTAGACGCGAAGATTAAAACTAGTCACCTTATCACCACATTTACAGTGTTTGTGCTCAGCCTTGCTTTGTATTACCTTTAAATTGACTTTATGCTATGATTTGGTAAAACATATACTGTAAATAAAAAAATTCAAGATCGCAGACGTCAACATTCAGCAAGCATTAGCTTTTCTCTGATCTTTAAGAAGCAAAGGTGTGATTTAACAACACTCGACTGCTGTTACTGAAACACTCACTGTCAGCTGGATGGAGAAATATTAACATTTTTAAGCCAGCACGGACAAAAAGTCTCAAGTGCCTGAGACAGATGTTAGTCTGCCTGGGCCAACCCAAAAACCTCATCTCTAGAGCGTCACGGGTCAGCCCTGGGGTTTCCTCCAGGAGGACACGCCCAGAACACCTCAGCTGGCTTCTTTATACGTGGAGGAGGAGGAGAGAGCTCATCTGAGAATCTAATACAGGCCAAATGTGGGCAAAAGTCCCATAAGGATGGCAGCAGGAAGCTTGGTTGACATGTAACCCTGAGTATTAATGTCGCCTGTATTAAATATGTGAATGAAACAGGCATTACAGGCTGCTTTCAGCGCAAGACAAGTTTAAAAGTGTAGATGGAGTTGGAACAGAGTCTGACTCTGTAGTCTACACTCCTCTCTGTATTGCAATGGTTAAGTTGCATTGTGGGTAATGTAGGCACCATGAGGAGTAATGGTGGTTTTAGTGCATCAGTTTGGGTCCATTTATTTTAAAGACATCAGTCGAGTTCCCCTTAAATACTTCTTGTCTGCACTAGTTTGTAATTCCAAATAAAAACAGATCTCAAAAGTTTAAAGAAAATATTTTTTCTTTCTTCAGCAAAATGATTAACAGAGTGTGCTGAAAAACCCCTCAGAACAGCAGTGAAACACAAATCAGCAAATACAAACTATTTTGCGACTTTAATCCCAAATCTTCAGACCTCTGACAGATCCGATCAAGCACTTGTTCTTCGTTCATTACAGGTTGTCTGAATTCAAGAGGTTTTTTTCTTAGTTCTGCTTTATCTCCAGCAGCCTCCACAGTGTGGAAACCACACGCCAGGGCTCCCATATCCATCACCTGTGCCCATTAATGGCAGACTCCTGTGCCCCCCTCCCTCCTCAAACGTCAACACTAAACAGTATGTTTCTTTAAAAGTGCCTTAGACACTAAATAAGAACATAAGCGGGCAAAGCTTCCTCACAGAGGTAACAGGTACATCAAGAAGAAGATACTCAACACTTCATTTTGCTTTCTTTTCTTTTGTATTGTCGCCGTGCTTCGTATCATCATATCCACCGTGTACCTCTGCGTTTGTAATATCATCCTAGCTAGAGCGTGTGGGTCAGAGTCAGTATTACAGTATTATGATTAAACTAACACGAGAAGCGGAGCCCTCTGCGGCCTCATTTCCCCACGTTACTCTCATGCTAAGCTCGTTTCTCCCCCTCAGGCGAAGGCTTAGCACATTACTGTGGGAACTGATGCGCTGCACAGGATGCAATTTGGTTGGAAGCTTTAACATTCACTAGTAGTCAACTCTGTTTTCTTTTATTATTATTATAATTATTATTACTATTATTATCACCCAGCTGGCTGTTGACAACCAGGCGTTCAACTGCAAATACTCTCATCATTGTTATTTCTTGTATACCTGTATTTCTAGACGGTGATTTTTTTCTGTTTTTGTAAAAGGAAAATAAAGCATATTCATTGTAACTGTTACTCTACTCTCGTATTTTCTGTCTCCTTTTTAACAAACTGGTTATTTTTAGGCTTGTGTCATTAACCCTTTAGCGTTCTGGTCAACCAATTGGCAGAGCACATTTTCAGGCCCTATATCTAACTGAGGGTTTCGTTGAAATTGACCTATCTTGTTGAGTCTTTTCTACCAATTGGTTTTTCATCTGTAATGCCAAAGAAATCCACCAGAAGGCACTGTGAACGGAAACTGTTGGCTCTCCCAACCAGGAAGTCAGAAACAAAAAACCATCCAACATATTTTGAGTGTTTTTGATGAAACTAAGGTAGGAAGATATAATTTTTTGATATATGATAGTGTTAGAGGACTTACTAAACAGATACATGTCACTTGACAGCATTAAAAAAGTGAAATTAAGTGTTTAATTTTTTTTTTTTTTTTTAAAGTGGTCGAACCAAACGGTTGATTTGGCCCTTTATGATGCTAATGCTAACATAATCAATTTTAATAACATTTAGGTTATTAAACTTGATTATTTGCCATAAAATCAGACCATTAGACCCATTTTGTTTATCCATTGCTATTGATAAATCACATTAAGAGTTAGCACAGCAAGAATATGCTGAAATAGTAGTAAGTCATTTTTGTAACATTCTGAGTTAATATTAGTAAATATTGTAAAAAAAAATCAAGAATAACGTAGGAATCACAAATATCACAACTGATTACCGTTTAATCAAATTACAGTAGCTGGTAAATTAATATTAAGTTTTCAAAATTATAATTTCATGTTGAACAAGTACTATATGGACGCTAAACAATTATATGGCTAAAAATCACATGGTCCTGTGGCATGATACTCATGATACCATCCACCTTCAACCACAGTGTGTTTGAGGTCATGGTTTCGTATGAAGCCACAAGGGCTGGCACTCCACCAGTATATTGCCAACAAACCAGATGAGTGGGGCTTTAAATTGTTCTGCCAAGCAAGTTCATCTGGCATCATCCACGAATTGCTGCTGTATCAAGGGGGGTCTACATTCTTCAATGCTCCCCTGAGTGAAAAGGAACAGAAGCTACCTCTCAGGGGCCAAAGTTGTAAAAAACAGTATGCAAACCCATAAAAGAACCTCCGCGCTTCACAAGTTGCAGCTTGGTCCAGAGCTTGCACACCTCATTGGGTGTCAGGTGCATTGGTACTGTATGACCAAACTGCACCGGTGGAGCTCCCCTGATGGCAGACAAAGACCTGATAAAGAAGGGCCATGGAGCCTGGTATTACAGGTCTGATGAAGGTCTGATTGCAATGAAATGGTTTGACAAGAAATGTGTCAACCTCCTACACAATGCCTGTGGGTTCATGCCTCTTTCATCGGTCAAACGGGGAAGCAAAGAGTCCAATGCAAAGATCACCATTCCATGCCCATCACTCATCCCTGTATATAATTAGCATATGGGAGAAATTAAACTTTCTGATATGCTATTACACCTGTATAAGACAAGTTACAAGTTAAGGAGATGGCATATTCCAGTTTTCGGATACATCCTTGACTTGAATACCTGGTCTACAAGAGGGACTGTGCCTTACTGGACCAGAAACCAATGGCTCTCAAAAGGTTTCCACCTGGCTGTGTCTGAACCAAGTTAACAAGCCAGCATCTAGAGTTGGACAACCATGATTCAGCTCTCCAAGACCACAGACTAAATGCTACGCCCTAAGACCCCAACGACCAAAACAGCAATGTTCACTGGCATGCTACTAGAAATAAACTGTATCCAATGCCCTGGATAGTTTTTGTTATTAATTTAATCAAAATTTGGCCCGGACCGGTTTATGCCCGACAATATTTTCACGGACCGGCCTTTAAGGTGTCGCGGATAAATACAACAAAATAAAACTAGTACCGGTACCGAAAAAAAGAAAATTTATTCATAACACACGTGAAAAGACCCAGGAAAACAGAGTTAACGATAAAAACGATAACAAAATAACGCTGAAAACCGATAAAAACCCTGAAAGCCATACATTTCACACACGAGCCTCAACTCTCGCAGCCCGGTACCAAACGACTCACCGCTGATCTAATGTACCTGTATTTGCATGACATTTCATACTTTTACCATAAAGGGACATCTCAACCGTTTGGTAGAGATCAATATTTTAAAAACTACAGGGTCTATTGAAAATACAATTATTGATTGTGGTTATTACTCACCCAAATCAATAAGAAATGCAAACAAAAAAGATTTCCATTGTTTTTTTCTTGGGTTAAAAGCATTACATTGTTTGCTTTTAGTAATGATACAAAAGCAACTCTAAAGGGTTCCTGTCTCTGTGTTTTTATATTTTTGATTTAAACAGTTAAAACTGATTGCACTCTACTTAGAATTAGTGATAATCTGCGAGCCTGACATAAATACTATCAAAAACACAGGTTTTTAATATTGAACCTTATATCATCCTTATTCATCTTAATCTTGGCTTTGTCCAGCCCCTCAGTTTATCCCTTTTTATGCTCATCTCCGTTTTGATTAGCTGCCCAACACAAGCAAAAAGTTTCAACAGCAGGTGGGAGAGGTCTGACATTGGACAGAGATCACTTTTCTATGACATGACAAAATAAAATTTAACACCTTTACAGGGCTGCTCTCTGATCCGCAGGTATCAAGCGTACCTGCTGTTCCTGAAAAGTACATGAATTAAGGTGTAGAGGTACTCAATGTTGCTCTAGAACAAAGGTGTCAAACATAAGGCCCGGGGTCCAGAATTGGCCCAGCAAAGGCTCCTATCCAGGCCATTGGACGGCTTTGAAATTTCCAAAGGTCAGCATGAATGTTGTTTTGGAATTTTTCCTACTGTTAAAGGCCTCACTCGCAGCCACTAGCAATGACAGAAAAGTCGTTTTGTTCACGATCAAAATTTGTTTCCTACAATGAGTCAATATTTGACAACTAAAACTGTAATTTTACAAATTTTCTCACAATTTAATCTGAAAGAGTTGGGCCAGGTCTTTTTCTTTGCTCCAGCAGCATTTATGATGTAGAAAAACTGAGCCACTGTTGAAATGTACTTTTTCTCATATTAAGATACTGCAAGATATTAAATGTGTAGTTATTCCTCCTTACTCTGACAGAAAGGAAAGTTTCACTGGTTCATCAAAGTGGTACAGCCCATGAAATAAAAACTGTTTGACAGAGCTGACACAGCAAAAACCTTGGAGGAAGACAGGAAGTGGGTGGGAGGGGGAAAAAAAAATCTGGACACAACATTAAAACCACCTGTTTTAATTTCATAATGGACACAAAAATAATCTACAAAAAGACCAACTCAGGTAACCAGATAACCACGAAATGTCATTTTTACCCCCCTCATTTAAAATTAAATAAATGTCACCCACTGCTCCAGTCACATGACTTCACAATGACACGCATGGGTTTACATGTCGGGGAAATAACCTCACACATACACACACAGACCAGCAGCACCCCATCAGGAGGAGCTACCCAACAATCTTTGGCGTCGTTCTCGGTGCAGCCGGTCAGCCAGACACAAGTGGAGGAGGGCAGGGAGCCGGTGGGTGGAGGAGAGACTCAGGAAGAACGGTTTCGTTAACGGAGGTATTCAGCTGAGGGGAGGTTTCACTAGCAGCGTTCAGACAGGGCGAAGCTCGTTTTAGTCTCGGGGTGTCAGCCAACTTTTCACCGTTAGCCTGCTGCCAGTTAGCCTGCTGCCAGTTAGCCTGCTGCTAGTTAGCTGGTTAGGACTGGAAGCAATTTGTGTTCAGCAGCACATCAAAACAGTTCAAAAACAGTGGTATTTGTTTGCTATTTGCATCTATTGAGCTTTTACATTTTCACCTATGTACTTTAGTTAAATTAGAGTTGTCAGCCACAGCGCTTATAAAAGCTTTATCATCCATACTGCTGCATTCACATAATGGCAGCAGAGTCATTGCAGACTGATGGATTTAAGCAGGTTTTAGCTAGCAGCTACTGAAAACCTTATTAAAAGGTCATAAATCAGCTGTAGTAGTTTTAGTATTTTAATTTAGATCAAATATAAAACAATCTTGATGCTTAATCTAAATTTTAATGATGTACGCAGCTGTGTGCAATAATATTGTACATTTAGCTTTTTTCTTTATTTTAAAGAGCCTTACTAATGATTTATTTTTGAGTCTAAAGCCATTTATTTAAGTGTGGAGCATCCAAGAAAGAGTCTTTATATACACACATAGTTATTATTAATAATATTTTTTTAAACCTGCATACAAAACTGTTAGTGACCCCACAAACAGTTATTGGGCTTCCTCCAGGGGCGGGGTTGAAACACTGGTAATGATAATTAAAAATACACAACTCACCAGTTTTTACTAAACCATAAAACACATTTGTTTATCAAATGTACAGAAATAACAGACTTCTGTTAAAGTAACAGAGTCATTGCCATAACTATACACGCACACCGAGGACAAACCCTGAGATACTGTAAAGGGGAAATGCCATTGTAGTATTTCATAAACTGTTGTCCAGCTTATTTTAATGACACCACCTGACCAATGCTACTCTGCTACATGTGCTGCAGACAGTGCTGCGTGTATTGCAAATAGTGGACAAAACTGTATGATGATAACATTTTAAAATATATAAATATATCTATGAGAGGCCAACACTGGTCTGTGTATTGCTTGGCTGTGTAAAAATAAACTGCGGCTAATTCAGACTGGAGTGTTTGCTCTGGAGGGGGTTGTAGTACAGCAGTATTGTTGCCAGATGTGATATAAAATAAAATAAAAAGTGATATCATGTTAATATAACACACATTTGCTAATATTTTCAAGAATTACCACCAGTAACTGTCTGGTTAACCTTCCAGTAGCATTGCACTTTAATGTTGGTTGCTAACAGTCATAAATCAGAAAAAGAGCAATAATAACTAGCCAGCTACAAGAAAAAAAAAAAGTGTATAATGGAGACTTTATGTACCTTTTCATTAGTACATTTATAATTTATATCATAAATCTGACATTAGCAAAAATATAAATAAATGTATTGGAGTAAATGTTGTGCCGTTGTTAAGATTGCATACTGCAGTTCATCCACATGCAGACAGCTTTCATTTTAGCGTCTTGTTAAATCGGCTTTTAAATCAGTTGTCACTGTAAAACAACCCCGAGGTGAACAGGAGCAGCTAAAAGGTTCTTTTGTTAATTCTTCAACTATGTGTACAGGTGATTTAATGAAGGGGGAGTTCAATTAGAATTTCATGTGAAAACGCTGACTGAAGGGAAAACAAAAACAAAACACTCTTTAGACCAGGGGTGTCGAACATAAGGCCCAGGAGCCAGAATTGGCCTGGCAAACACTCTGATCTGGCTCAATGGACACATTTAGAAAATGTGGAGAAGGAAGGAAATCTTGGATTTTTAACAAGTTTTACAGCTTTTCCTACCAATAAAGACCTCACCCACGGCCATTCATAACATCCCAAAGTAATTAAGTGATAATTTTGTTTGTTTGTTTGAGTTGTTTACAATTACAGAAATATTTCTGTAAAATTAAAAAAAAATCTACAGAAAGTTCTGTAAAATTACATTTATTTATTTATTTTTTTTAAACAGAAAATATTTCTGTAAAATTAAGGAAAAACTACAGATTTTTTTTTTCTGTTTAGAGAAAGAAAAAGAAAAAAAAAATCTTACAATTTGAGCCCAAGAGTTGCACCGAGAGATTTCTCTCTGCTATAGCAGCATTTCTTAATCACATAGAAAAACTGAGGCATATTGTTCAGATTGCCCTTCTTTTTCTTATATTAAGATATCTTAGGCATTTAACGTATAGTTAAGCTACTTTGCATTGACAGAGAGGTGAGTTTAAGTGGTCCGGCTCATTTAAGATCAAAGCAGGCTGTGTGTAAAATGAGTTTGACACCCTTGCTTTAGACTTTTTAGAAGTGTCACAGTCACTGGGGCTCTGCTTGCCCCAGGACTGGGTACTCGTTTTGTGTACCATCTTTCACGTTTTCCCCACATTCTTCTGATTGTGTGCATGCATGCTGTCTTTGCGTTTGTGTATAATCGCCCTGCACCTAAAACTCGCTTTGCTTTCTGTCTGAACGCACACATTGGGGGGGGGAAAAAATATGGAGTCTCAAGTGACATAAAGAGCATCTACAAACATTCAAACTCCAGAAATGCACTGACAAAGTTGAGTAGAGGTTGAAAGCCAAGCGACGACTTGCACTTTTGCATTGAGCGTTTACAGTCCTGCATAGATCTTTTTCATATATTTTTTTTTCAATACAAACTAAGGCGTCTTGTTATATTAAGTTGGTTTGAGTCAATAAGCAGATAAAGGAAATCAAAAATCTTAACATTTAAAAAAAAAAAAAAAAAATTCAAGTAGACTACAATCTTGTTTCTCCCCCTCTCTCACAGGCAATTCCTCTGTCCGCAAGAGGAGGCCAAAACTTTTTCAATTTAAGTCTTTTTTTTTTTCCAAGGAAAGGTCCAGTGTGATCGTTAACAGCACCAAAAACACACCGAGCAAGAGAGGGGCGTCACACTTAACGCTTGCTCGTTATTGTGAGAGGGGAATACACGTCTTTACCCAGTCATACAGAATAATCTGGAAAGAAATTAACAGTATATTGTGTTTCTTATGTACATACACACATTTAAAATTAACCACATCACAGTCTCTCTTCCTCTCTCTCACACACACACACACACACACACACACACACACACACACACACCTTTGTCCCTGTGTAAATTACAAATAATTTATCAATATTAATTTAAGCTACTACTTAACAGTCATTTGTGGGAGCAGAGGCGACCGACGATAAACTTCTACAGACGATTCCCACGAAAGACAGAAAAACAAAAGTTCATTAGTCAGTCTGTTTCTTCTTTTTTCCTTTTCTGTACTGCAACAACGAGTCCTGTTACTCCACATGAGCTTAAATACAAATTATATTATGTAGTGTACTACTACTCTCATCTGTACCATCACCTCGCTCACACTCATTCCACAGTGATCAAGGTCAGTCATATGTAAACATGTTGACAAAGAGGAGAAAAGAAAAAAAAAGGCAGAACAAAAACAAGTGTCCTCGTCATTCACGCCGTCTTGTTCTCATACCCGGTTTGTTAGAAAATACAGTTAAATTAAATCATTGCCACTCGTAGCGGAGATAAACTCTTTTATGTCCTCTTTTTGTTTGTTTGTTTTTTTTTAAAAGGAGGCGAGGGAGCAACACCCCCTCCCCCCTTCATACCGCATCACGTCAGTCAATCAAGCCGAAGAGTCCGTTGGTGGTTGTGGCCAGGAGGCGAGGATGTGACGTCTGTCTGTCTCCTGTGCTGTTATTGTTCAGTGGGATTTCCTCTTCATGTCTCCACCCTGGCTTTGGTTCGCATCTGCGTGGAGAGGGCACATTTTTAAACAGCTGGACGATAAAACAGATCCAGCAACCTGTGGCACCAGATCACTGAAGGGCACCTAATGCACTGTTTCTCATATTCTGTCATACGTGCACTGTTAAACCGAGGGCAGTGCGTCTACATGCATCCCAAAAGGTTCTAAACACTTAATTTCAGATAGTTTTTCTTGGCGTCGCCCCCTGCTGGTTATTAAAAAGAATGTTGGTTTCGGGCACTTTGTTTCACTTTAGGATCGAGAAAGATGTGAACAGACAATCAGGTGGAAAACAAAGATTTTTGATTTATTTAAACAAAATCCAATGTGGCTGCTGTCAGTGACTGATAAAAGCTATGGAAGTAGTCAGGATAAGTCTCAGTAAGAGGCAGACACAGCTTTCAACACTCAGAAGGGTTGAAGACTGTTTCTTGGTCTTTACTTTTTAAATGTTTATTTATTTGTCTTTACAAATGGAAATACAGAGACTGGCAGATAGCCAGTAAAAGACGATAATATTAGCCTGCTAATAATAATCAGGTTCTCTGTTACTGGCTATACACTTGCAGAACATCTGTTACAATGTTTAGTTTGTCCTTTTCCTTACAGAAAGATTATATATTACTAAAATCTCAGAAAGGACCATCCTTAGGGTCAATCTGAGGTCCTTAAAATACTTGCTAGAAAGCCTGAGTTGAACTGGTGCAACAGGCTGCAGCAGAACGATGAAAAACATTGTCTTATGAAACATGAAGGGCCGAGTGTGTGGGTGGTTCTTTGGCTGAAAATGTAAATTACTAAGCATCTTTAATTCTGGCAAACTGAGGTACACAGACGTCTGGCAAATTCTGAAATTTTGGGTCAATATGACATTTAAAATGAAAATCTGGCTGAAAGGTGACATCTTGACGTTATTTATATAATTGTGTTGTCTTTTGAGTTTACTATAAAACTGATGGCAACTGAACTGAAGTTGCCACAGGAAGTGGCGACAGAGACAAGCTACGCAGGCCTGGTCCCTGCGATTAATTAACAGGAGTTACAGTAAATCCAAAGTGTGGATTTACTTGGAAATGATACAGGACGGCCCAGGAACAACCAACCTTAGTAGGAAAAGACATTTCATTCATCCACCTTAAACTCAGCTTATCATTTAAAACGTGCCAGTAGCTGAATGCTTGGTTTTTCCTGCTTTTACAGAACACCTGTGAAATTATTTGAATCTTTTTTTCCCCCCTAAAAATAAAAAATGACTGCTGCTGACCTGAGTAAACTTTGACCTATCAGTGTTCGACCCTTTTATCACTGCATCCATATGTGAAAGCACCAGATAAAACGCAAATTAAACTTTTGATTAAAAAGGATCAAAAACTTCTAATATGAAAAAGGTTTAATTGCTCATAAGTCAACCAGTAGGTTCCAGTTTTTGTTTTTTTTAAACAGACTTTGCTCAAAAAACGACATATCTTCGTGTTTCTACTATGCTACGATCAAACCAGAGGCATGCTGAACACCAGATACACTACAGCAAACAGAAAGTTGGAGAACTAACAAGTAACAGAGCAGCTGAGCCGACTGCAACAAGTCAGCCTGACACAGACAGATGGAGAGGAAGGATGAAGAGGAGGTGGAGGGATGCAGATTACCTGAAAAAGCAAGCTGCAAGTGAGGAGGTAGGGCAGCCTGTGACCCTGACTGGAGACTCTTATACAGATCTGAGGAGAGATGGAGGGTAGGGTGGACAAATGAGAGGAAAGACAGCAACAACCAGGGAGAACTGGGAAAAGATGACACCGTTAAAATGTGAGACCAGCAATAAAAGATAGTCGAGGATCAAAGCTGTCAGCGAGGCGAACGAGTACAAAGGGCTGAAACGACAGAGACTGGTGCAAAAAAAAAAAAAAAATGGTGAGAACAAAGGAGGGAGACTGGTTTGTAAAAGAGGGTTATGGCAGGGGAAGCACTGCTGGTTTACAGAAATACACAGTGAACCAGTAATATTTAAGGAGTCCCATTTAGTCTCTTACAAAGCAAGATTATTGTAGTCAACTAAAACTACATGTGAAAAACATTTTAATTAACCAAAATAAAAATAAGTATTTCAGAATAAAAATAGAATATCTTTAGTTTTAGTTCTTGTTAGTTTGGTAAAGATGTTATTAAAGCTTCATGGACGCGTTTATTGAGATTCTGGATGTCTACAAGACTGAGTCAACTGCATTCAAAGAGTTATGCGTCTTTATTGTTACAGCTGTACTGATTTTTCTAAATCTTGGCTCTGACATCTGCTCTCCATACAGTAATAATTAAACAGACTACAATTAGCACTGAACATTTAAGTCCTAGGTGACTTGCTTCTTCAGTTATTGCACTGAAATTCAAACTCATCTGATGTTTTTAGCAGATGCACCTTTGGTAAGTTTTTCAAAATCCTACATCGCTTCGTTCTCAAGTTATTGCATTCACAAACTTGGGAGTCCACCCTCCCAACCGCACACCTGGTGGTGTCAGGACAATATCAGATTAGCCTTTTACGACTGAGGGGTAAAAACTAAACTGAAACAAGAAAAACTATAATCAAATCAACAAAAACTACAACAATTCTGCTACAGTTAGTAAGTATTAAAATACTTTTAAAGATGCTACTAGTTAAATTCCTATATCTGTGAAAAGGTTACCAGAGTAACTCATTTTCTAGCTTAACAGAAACCGCCAGTATAAATCTTGTACCATCGTATTTTTTGTGTTTTACCGCAACCCCCACTTAATATAACGTAGTTGCAAGTTGTACTAAAAGGCAAAATAAACTTCCTAAAGTCTAATGTGTTATTGATATAGGATATCAAAGGCCTTTTATTTTAAAAAGCACAGTAAAGTCTGTCTGTTGGTGATAAAAGATGCAGGTCCCTTAATTAAGAGCCCACTCACCCATTAGGTCGCTCTGTGCTAACGGGTATCCTGAGTTGGAGCTGGGTGCTGTGCCCATTCCAGCCGCCCCGGAAGCTCCAGGAGGGCTGAAATTGAGCAACGACGGAAACTGGAAGGGTAGCGAGACAGGCACCAGACCTCCCAACATCCCGAAGCCCAGGGGCAAAGCAGAGGGGTTGCCCAGGAGGGGAGTGCCTGCAGTCGATACCTGCAAAGGAAACACAAAATATATACAAATATATTCAAAATAAAACTCTAAGAGTGACTTCCCGTTGGTGGAAACTAACCTGTGAGAGGTGTGACGTTGTGGAGGATGTGGCCAAAGTTCCTGAAGCCACCCAACCATTTCCAGCCTTTGAGCCCTGGCTGGCCCCACCCACCACCCTCTGCCTCTGCCCGTGACTGGCTGAGACTGAAGGTGATTGGGGGGTTTTGTCCGGATGACTGCAGACTGTCGAGACCACTCCCTTGTTGTTAGAGTTGTTGTTGATGCTACTGTTGCTAGTGGTGGACTGAGGTTTCTGGGCTCCAGTGAAGCTGCAGCCGCCCTGTGTTTGTTTCACCTGCCCGCCACCTGATACACTGAAGGGGGGCCGGAAAGTTTTGGGGGTTTTGGGAGAGAACTGGTGTTGCTGCTGTTGGGTGGAGATTATTTGATGGGAAAGCGGATTTGACGGTGAGGATGATGGCGAGGGGGAGGATGAGGGTGGCGGGGTGGGGGCGGGAGGCCGAGGGGTTAGCTTGATGATGGGAGAAGAGTTGCTGCTGTGCGAGGACTTGGTGAGGGTGGCCTGCATGGGTGTGATGAAGTTGGGCTGGTGGTGGAGGTGTGTGTGGGATTTACCTTGAGCGGAGTGTGCGGTATGGGAGGTTGGCGAGGGTGAGGAGGTGGCCGGTGACGGGGGGCAAAAGGACTGCAAGCCATGGTGGGAGGTAGAGTTGGAGCGGGACTGAGGGGAAGGGGAGGAGGAAGCTGTGACGTTGCTGTTAACAGCGCTGCCATTGCTGCTGGATTTGGCGCTGCTCTTTCCCAGTGCGTGACTTGCTCCCATTGTTCCCAGTATCCCCACCGGGCTAGCAAAGCCTTTCTGATGGGGGGGCAGCAGAGGGGAAGCTGTCGGAGGAGGCCGATGCTTTGGAGGAGAAGGGGAGGGGTGCGGATGCATCTTCCCCATCACTGTGCTTGGCCGGTGATTGGGTGACGCCATGGTAACATGTCTCTGAGTCTGGGTTTGGCCCATGACACCAGATCCTTTGATCGGGCCATAGTGACCGTCTGCAGTCCTGGAGGCTAACGCTAGGCCTGCTGCCTGCACGTGAGCAAGAGAGGAGACAGCCGGGGACGAGGAAGAGGAGGTAGAAGAGGAGGTTGGTAGCGTTGTTGTTGGCAAGTTCACAACAGATGCAGCTGTCAGCGGAGCACTCTCCACTTTAGACAGGGAATGGTGCTGCGTTGTCTGTGCTAACGAGGCAGAAAGCTGAGAGCCTGAGGGGTAGTGAGGGGCGACGGGTGGAGGAGAAGAGGTTGGTATTTGCAGCGGTGGGGGAGACAAAGGGCTGTCTGTGGGACCCTTGGATGCATTGCTGAGGAGGGCCAGAGCATGGGAGATGGAGTCCAGAGAGGGAACGGTCAGATCTTCATCCAGAGAGTCTGACAAACAGATGGGCTCCGAGGAGGAGAGGGGCTGGCGGTTGGAGGTCAGAACAGATGTGGCGGTGGGCTGAGATGGGGTGGAGGTCATGCCGAGCGATGGTTTGTGGAGCCAAAGGCCCTCCTAAAGAACAGGAGAACACAGTCAGTATCACCCAAGCTCCACAAAGAAACCAGAACTTATTTCTAACCGCTTCTCTTCATAAAGTACAGCTCCAACATTTTACCCACAAAACACTTTTTAAACCCTGAACGAAACTCATAGGTTCCTTCACACAACTCCTCCTTAACATTTGAGCTTTTACTGTGAAAAATGTCAGGAAGCGGTTTTTTTGTTTGTTTGTTTTTTAAGCAGTTTAACAGTGGCTTTATAATTCTGCGTCATACCTGTCAGACCCTTCTGAGACCTCGCCCCGTGGCCTGACTGCACCGCCTATAAATGTTACTACACCTGGCTGTATAAATCCTACAAATCACTTATTTTTTGAGAGATACACAAATATGATACAGCTACAGTTGTATTAATGCACGAAAGAACTTCAGCCAGTGGGCTCAAATTGAACGATTCATAAAACTGCTGTAAAATAAAAATACAAATACACACACCCTTTTTTCTTTTTGATATTTTGCAGTAAATAGTCTGAGCTGTCACTCACCTTGGGTTTAGCCTTGGGTCCAGGCACCATTCTCTTTTTCACTCTGTGTGGGAAAATACCAGCAATTATTCACCCTCTTCAGCTGACATTTTACATTGACGCTCAGTCCCAGTAAAATTCCTGCATGCTCAGAGTTACGGGAGAAACAAAGGACACACTTACAGGTTTCCAGTGAGGTGATTGTGAACAACAAGGCTCTCCTTGAACAAGATCCTGAGAAACAGGCAATAAACAACAAAGTCAGCCAAAATTCAGGGTCACTGACATTAAGAACGACATCACCGAGAAAAACGGAAAACACATTAAAGTTGGATACAGTCGGTTCCAAAGGTTCCTAATGTGGATGGATTACTATTGTTGAGGGTTTACACATATCAAATAGACTTAACTGCTCTCATGGCAGCAGCAAATTTATAGTACTTTGACAACATTTAAAACACAGTTTGCATACGTTGCACTTTTCCGCGGATAAGTGCCTCCTGCTTGTAACGAGCTGAACACACAAAAGCAGCACAGACCTGGTCTGCATCCAGCCCTTGGGCCACAGTGGTTTGACCTCATTCTCTAAGAAAGCCTTGAGGTAGTCCTCCACAGACAGAGAGCACTGGTTCTCCATCTCATAGCAGCTCAGCTTCACTCGCACTAAGCTGCACAGCAGGTTCCTGCACAAACAAACACACACACACACACACACTCCACTCAATATTAAGGTGAAAAACAGGCTGCAGTCTCCGAGCACAAAATGACAGAAGACACTGATATGCTTCAAAGAGGCAGAGGTATTCATTTATTTTGAATTAAATGAATAAATAAATAAAAGTCTTTGTAGTACGATGGAGAAAATTAATGAGCACTTATCAGCAGTTTTATTCAGACACCATTTCTGACCTGTGGGTTTCCTCGTTATTCCTCACCATGCAGGAATAAAACTTTAACTTCGGTTTTAGTGAAATATAAGTGGGAAAGAAAAAAAAAATGGAGAATGGTGAAAAGTAAAAGCTCTTTCTCCAGGATGTGAAGTGTTAATCCTGCAAGCTCTGAACGGACATAAATTGTTTACAGCCTGTATGAGCTCGGTTTACTAGATTAAACACCAGCGGTGGAGAACAAAGGGGAAGATGAAAACAAAAAGAGACGAAGAGAAAACAAATCACTCCACACAGCAGCACAAAGACGCTGGAACGCCATCCGGCCGGCTCTTCCAGCAGGACAGACTCGGATCATTACCTGAGCTTGTCGTCCCAGACAAACTTCTTCCGAGGTCCCACGATTCTCTTCCCAGGTTTCTCCTCATCGTCCTCCTCTGAGCCGTTCTTATCGCCCTCCTCTGACTGCTGTCTGCAATAAAACACAGAGATATAAAAGTGAACATAAACGGCTTGAATAAACCATTTTTTCCTCAAGAAATTAAAGTCAACAAGATGCTTTTATGCATTTTCCATCCAAGTTTTTATATGCGTTATGCTTTGAACGTCGTACGGTAGCAGTATTCGGGTATGTATCCACAGGCAGCAATTTTAAGACTTCTTTTACATCAGTGTAAATAAATGGATGTTTCTCCCCTGCTATTATTAATAGTTTTGATATTATAAGTCTCCCTCCATCTCAACTTAACTGACAAACACAGCAAGGGAAAAAAAGCTGCTTTGCACTGACTGGACTTTGAGCACCGTTAACTCTGATCTTCATACGATTTGCATAGAAGACAAATGCTGCCAGTGTGAAAACGGCATCGGGAACTCCGATGACATGGGTGGATGGAAAAAAGATTATCAGGAGAGTTCACATATCACTTCTTTTAAAAGAGCTGTCCTCAAACTGCTTTCAGAGGACTGCTCACCTTCTGGAACAAAAAGGACTGACTTACTTTGCAACCTTAGCCATGCACTCCATGTTATATTTCGCTATCTGCTCAGGCATCACACTGCACACTGCTAGCTTCAGCTTCAAAAGTGGCGTCCGCAGTCGATCGTCCTGAAAGAAAAAGCAGAAATGGATGTAATGACAAAGGGAATGAGAGGTAGAGAAAAGAAAGAAATTAGGAGGAGGGAAGACATTAAGGTCAGAGTGAGGGGAGTGGGGAAAGAGAGGCAGCAGAAGTGAATGAAGACTCAGAAATGAAAAAGTTAAGAGACACAAAAAAAGGCGAGAAAGGGGAATAATAAAAAAATATGATGGAGAGTTAAAGAGCGAGACAGAGGGTCGGGGTATGTAGATTTATTTTGTCAACAATCCAACATTAATGGTGCATGACAAAGAAGACCTTTGGAAGCCTGTTTTCAGCTGCAAACCTCTCTGCGCTAGTCTGCCCACGCTGAGATCCCTGCACGTTATTAACGGAAGCACCGAATACAGCTAGAGATTAACCGCTGCGTGAAAAAGGCAAACGTGACAGGGACGAACAAGGGGGGAGTTCTGGCGATGGGTAGGAGCTCAGAAATATCTCGAAAGAGCTCAAAAGAAACAAATAGAGTTAAATTTCAGCATCTCCCTGATGTGTTGGCTGTGAAAGAAAAAGCTAAAAGCTCAGAAAAGGAGCATGAAGCTGTTAAAGGATCAAAAGATATTCATTTATCACAGAAGAGTAAAAATAATTTTTTAAAAAGGTCAAAACCGTGTCATCTTTGACCAATCCAGTCCTTTTTTTCCTTTGCTTTATGTCTCTACACTAAACATCTAACAGTAATTTTTGATCATTGCACTCTTTATGGGTCGTCTGTTTTAGGGGCAATTTTTGACTTTCAGGAAAAGAAAAGAAAAAACTGGACACCCACCCAAATCACACACTGACCTGCAGGATGTGTTAAAGAAGGCCAGATTTGAGCCACGCTGCGTGGTGAGATTTTCAAAGCCCCTCCTGAATCTTTTAGTGGCCACAGAGCAATAATAAAGGCTGAAGAAGGACACCCCCCTCCCCCTGCACTCAATCACTTTTTAGATCAGAGTGAGGATTCACAGCTTCCTCTCCTCCACAGTAAAGCTTTAACTCACCTGGATGTTCAGGCTGAGCTTCTTCAGGCGTTTGAGGAGCGCCTCTTTGTTGCACGGCACAAACGCCTCCATGTGGGAGTAGATTTCTGAGCGCACCTCGGGAGGCTGCTCTTGGACCTGCAGCTCAATACTGAGAGAAGGGAGAGAGAGTCCAGATTGTCAGAAAAGCTGTAAAAAGAAACAAAAGAGACGAGACAAGAGAAAAGACGGAAGTGCCAGAGGAATGAAAGCAGGGTGATTGAAATGAGAAGCATGTCATTACTGAAGAAAATGAGAGACGGACAGAAAACAAAACACTTAAAGATGGCAGCAGCAGAGGTGACGAGGGAAATCTGCTGCCAAAAAAGAAAAAAAAGAAAGAAAAAGGGAAATGGAGAAGAGTGTGCTGGGATTTGGCTGACGGTGATTTAAAAGCTGTCCTACTCACTCCAGGAGAATGTTATTCATGTCCAGGGTGAAAAATTTCTTCCTGCCCTCCTGATCAAACTGCCGCGAAGCCTGTGGGAGAAAGGTTGAGTCAGCATAGAGCACTGTGCCATACGCTGTAAATACATATACAACACTGCAGTGTGCAAACATTCCTCTACCTCCACAGAGCTATACGTGACTCTAAATATAACAATAAACCTGTAAGCAATTATGGTTAAAGTGGAATTTGAGCTCAGCTGAAAAGTGTTGGTGTAACTTTAGCACAGACCAAACGACTAAAAGAACAACATGAAGAAGAGTTACACTTCCCAAACAACAACATGGTTTGGTGTCATTTTTGGCCTGTATTCCTTGTGTTTAGAAAGTGTACAATTTACTCGATCAATTTAAAAATTAAAAATAAAAAACAACAAAAAAAAAAAACCCCACTCTTGCTGTGATGTTACTGCAGAAAAGTATTAGTTATGACACCAGATTCAGCTGCAGTCTACACTAATAATGCTCATAGCCTGTTACTTCTCTGCAAGCCTGTGTGGCCACCAGCAAAGGAAAAATAAAATATGTGGGTTCTTACAGCGCCGAACACCAACCCTGTCCGTGACCTGAAGTCAATAGGAACCTTACTGTATCAAAGTCACCATATTTTTTTAATTGTTGATTCAATTCAGTTTTAATTATTAAGCACCAAATCACAACAGCAGTTGCCTCAAGGTGCTGCATATTAATAATACAGAGAAGATGACAACAATCAGATGAGCCACAATGAGCGACAGTAGGAAGGAAAAACTCCCTTTTAACAGGAAGAAGCCTCCAGCAGCACTGGGCTCTGCGAGGGGCAACCATTGGTAAGAGCTGACTTCACTATAGCAGCTTTACACTGGGTGGCTTGCTCCTTAAGCAAACTTTCTTCTGATTGGCTGCCCCTCACAAACAGGTCTAAATAGCAGGTAAGTGAAGCTTGTGTGCCATATAAGGGATATCTGCTCTTTCTGACATCATAAAGAGCCAAGAGCAGAAAAAAATATTGAAAACAGTGTTTGGAGCAGTGTTACAGGGATTACTTGGACATACTGATCTTATTATTTGAATCTTTGGCTATGTTTTTAAGTGCTGTCTGTGGTAACCGTGTGTATAGAAAATTTAAAAGGAAAGCATAATAGGTCCACATTTAAAGAAAATACTCCCAAATCAGGATTTTCCCCTCATGTTATCTTTGAATCAACAACAAAAACAAATATATTTTACCACTATTTTTAGTTTTCCCCTCTGGCTCAGTCTGCTCTTCTCTACCTCTGAATCCATCAATCCTCCATTGTTTTCCTACCTCTCCTTACATGTTTACCAACATCT
Organism: Pundamilia nyererei; assembly: GCF_000239375.1. Classification (NCBI taxonomy): domain Eukaryota; kingdom Metazoa; phylum Chordata; class Actinopteri; order Cichliformes; family Cichlidae; genus Pundamilia; species Pundamilia nyererei. Next base: position 1,210,852 of record NW_005187469.1, on the reverse strand, counting down.
ATAAAAAGATGGGCGGCTCTCAGATATAAGAGCAACGAGAACATAAGTATATGTTGAAGAGGTAGCGGTGAGAGGTCTGCTGCTGTTTTAGTTACATAAAACCCCCTCAGGGCTCAGCGTTGAGCCACATTTCTCCAACGCTTTAGAGACTTTTCTCTCCGGACTAAACAGAAACAATAAACATCCTCTGCCACTTCCTCAACTGAATGGCATTTGTGTTTAACTTCAGTGAAGAGGTTTCACAGGTAATTGCAGTCGCCCACTAACAGCCTACAGCTGACTCACCACCCGCAGGTCCTCGATGCGTTTAATAAGAGGAGCGGGCAGTCCATTGGGAAGCGGAGGCGGCGAAAACAGTCTGCTGGAGGGCCCCGGGCCACGCCCTTGGCCACCTCCTCCTCCCGCTTTATGAGTTGGCACACCGACTCCCAGTATGCCATTCTCTCT